>NC_044559.1:125705348-125717076 GCF_007565055.1 Rhinopithecus roxellana | reverse complement strand
CCTTGCAGAACACTAGATAAAAGAGATAGCAAAGTGTTCCAAGAAGGGAAGTGTGGAACTCAGTGTGATGAAGTCACACATCAGAAAGCAATCCCTCAGAAAGCCTCTCTCTAGTTATTATCTGAGGATATTTCCTTCTTCACCATGGGCCCCTATGGGCTCCCAAATCTCACCTGTAGATTCCACGAAAGGTGTTAGCAAACTGCTTCCTGAGAATTAAGCTGTAACTTGTGAGAGGAATTCACAGATCACAAAGAAGTTTCTGAGAAAGCTTCTTTCACGTTTTAAACTGATGATACTTCCTTATTCAGCGTAGTCCTCAGAGCGATCCAAAGAGGTCCCTCTCAGGTTCCTCAAAAACAGTGATAATGGACTGTTGCAGGAAACATAAGTGTAACTCTGTGAGATGAATTCCCACATCACCAAGAAGTTTCTAGGAAAGCTTCTATCTAGTTTTCATCTGAGGATATTTCCTTTGTCTCCGTAAGCTTCGTTGGGTTCAGAAGTATCCCTTTGAAGATTTCCAGAAAACTGTTTTAGCACACTGAACAATGAAGAGAAAGGTGTAACACTGTGAGTTGCATTCACACATCGCCATGCCGTTTCTCAGACGGCTTCTTTCCAGTTTTCATCTGAGGATATTTCCTTTTTCAAAATAGCCCTCAATGAGCTCCCAAATATCACTTTGCAGAACACAAGATAACAGAGTTAGCAAACTGTTCCAAGAAGGGAAGGGTGGAACTGTGTGTCATGAAGTCACATATCAGAAAGTAATCTCTCGGAAAGCTTCTCTCTACTTATTATCTGACTATGTTTCCTTTTTCACTATGGGCCCAATGAGCTCCCAAATCTCATTTTGCAGATTCCATGAAAACAGTGTTAGCAAACTGCTTCCTGAGAACTAAGGTTTAACTCTGTAAGAGGAATTCACAGATCAGAAAGAAGTTTCTCAGAAGGCTTCTTTCACGTTTTGAACTGATGATATCCTTTATCAGCGTAGGCCTCAATGCGATCCAAAGAAGTCCTTCTCAGGTACCTCAAAAACATTGATAATGGGCCATTGCAGGAAACATAAGTGTAACTCTGTGAGATGATTTCAGACATCACCAAGAAGTTTCTAAGAAAGCTTCTTTCTAGTTTTCATCTGAGGATATTTCCTTGTCACCATAAGCTCATTGCGTCAGAAGTATCCCATTGCAGATTTCCAGAATACTGTGTCAGCAAACTCAACACTGAGAGACAAGGTGTAACTCCGTGAGATTGCAATTCACACATTCGCAATGCAGTCTCAGAAGGCTTCTTTCCAGTTTTCACCTGAGGATATTTCCTTTTCCACCATAGAACTCAATGAGCTCCACCATATCACTTTGCTGAACACAAGATAACAGAGTTGGCAAACTGTTCCAAGAAGGGAAGGATGGAAGTCTGTGTGATGAAGTCACACTTCAGAAATGCAATCCTCTCAGTAAGCTTATCTGTAGTTATTATCTGAGGGTATTCCTTTTTCACCATGGGTCCCCTCCCTAAGAGCTCCCAAATCTCACTTGAAGATTCCACGGAAGATGTGTTAGCAAATGGCTTCCTGAGTACCTAGCTGTAACTCTGCTGAGAGGAGTTCACAGTAAAAAGAAGTTTCTCAGAAAGCTTCCTTCACGTTTTGAACTGATGATATTTCCTTTATAAGCGTAGGCCTCAATACGAACCAAAGAAGTCCTTCTCAGCTTCCTCAAAAACTTTGATAACGGACGGTTGCCTGAAACATAGTGGTAACGCTGTGAGATGAATTCACAGATCACCAAAAACTTGTCTAAGAAGGTTCTTTGCAGTTTCATCTGAGGATATTTCCTTTTCAAACGTAAGCTTCATTGAGTTCAGAAGAATCGAATTGAAGATTTCCAGAAAACGTGTTAGCACAACTGAACACTGAAGTGAAAGGGTGTAACACTGTGACTTGCATTCACACATCGTAATGCGGTTTCTCAGAAGGCTTCCATTCAGTTGTCATCTGAGGATATTTCCTTTTTCACCATAGCCCTCAATGAGCTCCCAAATATCACCTGTTCGCAGAACACAAGATAACACAGTTAGCAAAACGTTCCAAAAAAGCAAGGCTGGAACTCTGTGATGAAGTCACACATCAGAAAAGCAATGTCTCAGAAAGCTTTCTCTCTAGTTATTATCTGAGGATATTTCCTTTTTCACCATTGGCCTCGATGGTCTCCCAAATCTCACTTTGCAGATTCCACGAAAAGAGTGTTAGCAAACTGCTTCTGGAGAAGAAAGCTGTAACTCTGAGAGAGTAATTCACAGATCACAAAGAAGTTTGTGAGAAAGCTTCTTTCCATTTTGTACTGATGATATTTTATTTATCAGTAGGCCTCAATGCGATCAAAGAAGTCCTTCTCAGGTTCCTCAAAAAAGTGATAATGGACTGTGGCAGGAAACAGAAGTGTAACTCTGTGGATGAATTCACACATCACGAAGAAGTTTCTAAGAAAGCGTCTTTCTAGTTTTCACCTGAGGATATTTCCTTTGTCACCATAAGCTTCATGGCGTTCAGAAGTATCCCATTGCAGATTTCCAGAAAACTGTGTTAGAACACTGAACACTGAAGAGAAAAGTGCAACTCTCTGACTTGCATGCAAACATCACAATGCAGTTTCTCAGAAGGCTTCTTTCCAATTTTCATCTGAGGATATTCCTTTTTCACATAGCCCTCAATGAGCTCCCAAATATCACTTTGACGAACACAAGATAACAGAGTTAGCAAACTGTTCCGAGAAGGGAAGGGTGGAACTCTGTGTGATAAGTCACACATCAGAGGGCAATCTCTCAGAAAGCTTCTCTCTAGTTATTATCTGAGGATACTTCCTTTTTCACCATGGGCCCCTAGGGGCTCCAAAATCTCACTTGCAGATTCCACGAAAAAGAGTGTTAGCAAACTGCTTCCGGAGAAACTAAGCTGTAATTCTGTGGAGAGGAATTCACAGATAACAAGAAGTTCTTCGGAAAGCTTCTTTCACGTTTTGAACTGATGATATTTCCTTTATCAGCGTAGGCTAATGTGATCCAAAGAAGTCTTCTCAGGTACCTCAAAAACAGTGATAATGGGCCATTGCAGGAAACATAAGTGTAAACTCTGTGAGATGATTTCAGACATCACCAAGAAGTTTCTATGAAAGCTTCTATCTAGTTTTCATGTGAGGATATTTCCTTTGTCACCATAAGCTTCATTGCGTTCAGAAGTATCCCATTGCAGATTTCCAGAAAACTGTGTCAGCAAACTCAACACTGAAGACAAAGGTGTAACTCCGTGAGTTGCATTCACACATCGCAATGCAGTTTCTCAGAAGGCTTCTTTCCAGTTTTCATCTGAGGATATTTCCTTTTTCACCATAGCCCTCAATCAGCTCCCAAATATCACTTTGCTGAACCCAACACAACAGAGTGAGTAAACTGTTCCAAGAAGGGAAGGTTGGAACTCTGTGTGAAGTCACACATCAGAAAGCAATCTCTCTGAAACCTTCTCTCTAGTTATTATCTGAGGATATTTCCTTTTTCAACATGAGCTCCGATGGGCTCCCAAATCTCACTTTGCAGATTCCACAAAAGAGAGATAGCAAACTGCTTCCTGAGAACTAAGCTGTAACTATGTGAGAGGAATTTACAGATCACAAAGTAGTTTCTCAGAAAGCTTCTTTCACATTTTGAACTGATGATAATTCCTTTATCAGCGTAGGCATCAAAGCGATCCAAAGAAATACTTCTCAGTTTCCTCAGAAAGTGAATGGACTGTTGCAGGAAACATAAGTGTAACTCTGTGAGATGATTTCACACATCACCAAGAAGTTTCTAGGAAACCTTCTTTCTAATTTTCAACTGAGGATATTTACTTTGTCTCCATAAGCTTCATTGCGTTCAGAAGTATCCCATTGCAGATTTCCAGAATACTGTGCTAGGACAAAGAACACTGAGGGAAAGGTGTAACTCTGTGAGTTACATTCACATATCACAATGCATTTTCTCAGAAGGCTTCTTTCCAGTTTTCATCTGAGGATATTTCCTTTTTCACGATAGCCCTAAATGATTTCCCAAATATACTTTGGAGAACACAAGATAACGGAGTTAGCAAAGTTTTCCAAGAAGGGAAGGGTGGAACTCTGTGTGATTAAGTCACACATCAGAAAGCAATCTCTCAGAAAGCTTCTCTCTACTTATTATCTAAGGATGTTTCCTTTTTCACTGTGGGATCCTCTGGGCTCCCAATTCTCATTTTGCAGATTCCACGCAAACAGTGTTAGCAAACTGCTTCCTGAGAACCAGGGTTTAACTGTGTAAGAGGAATTCACAGATACAAAGTAGTTTCTCATAAACCTTCTTTCACGTTCTGAACAGATGATATTTTATTTATCAGCGTAGGCCTCATATGCGATCCAAAGTATTCCTTCTCAGGTACCTCAAATAACAGTGATAATGGATTGTTGCAGGATACTTAAGTGTACAATCTATGAGATGAATTCACACCTCCACCAAGAAGTTTCTAAGAAACTTCTTTCTATTTTTCGTCTGAGGATATTTCCTTTGTCACTGTAAGCTTCATGGCGTTCAGAAGTATCCCACTGCAGAGTTTCCAAAACAACTGTGTGTGAGCACACTGAACACTGAAGAGAGAGGTGTTACCTCTGTGAGTTGCATTCACCACATCGCAATGCAGTTTCTCAGAATGATTCTTTCCAGCTTTCTTCTGAGGTTATTTCCTTTATCACCATAGACCTTCAATGAGCTTCCAAATATCACTTTGCAGGAACACAAGATAACAGAGTTAGCAAACTGATCCAAGAAGGAACGGTGGAAATCTCTGTGGGATGAAGTCACACATCAGAAAGCAATCCCTCAGAAAGCTTCTCTCTACTTATTATCTGAGGATATATCTTTTCACCATGGGCCCCATGGGCTCCCAAATCTCTCTTGCGGATTCCTCTAAAAGAGTGTTAGCAAACTGCTCCTGAGAACTACGCTGTAACTTTGTGAGAGGGAATTCAACAGATCACAAAGAAGTTTCTCAGAAAAACTTCTTTCACGTTTTGAACTGATGATATTTCCTTTATCAGCGTAGGCCTCAATTCGATCCAAAGAAGTCCTTCTCAGGTCCCAAAAACAGTGATTACGGACTGTTGCAGGACACATAAGTGTAACTCTGTGATGTGAATTCACATATCACAAGAAGTTTCTAGGGACAGCTTCTTTCTAGATTTCATCTGAGAGATATTTCCTTTGTCACAGTGAGCTTCAATGCGTTATCAGAAGTATCCCATGGAGATTTCCAGAAAACTGTCATGCACACTGAACACTGTAGAGAAGGTGTAAACTCTGTGAGTTGATTCACACTTCGCAATGCAGTTTCTCAGAAGGCTTCTTTCCAGTTTTCATCTGAGGATACTTCCTTTGTCACCATAGCTGTTGAGAGCTCCCAATAATCACTTTGCAGAACACAAGATAACAGAGTTAGCAAACTCTTCCAAGAAGGGAAGGATGGAACTCTGTGTGATGAAGTCACACATCAGAAAGCCATCTCTCAGTAAGCTTCTCTGAAGTTATTATCTGAGGATATTTCCTTTTTCATCATGGGCCCCTAAGGGCTCCCAAATCTCACTTTGCAGATTCCACGAAAAGAGTGTTAGGAAACTGCTTCTGACTAAGCTGTAACTCTGTGAGAGGAATTCGCAGA
This sequence comes from Rhinopithecus roxellana, assembly GCF_007565055.1. Classification (NCBI taxonomy): domain Eukaryota; kingdom Metazoa; phylum Chordata; class Mammalia; order Primates; family Cercopithecidae; genus Rhinopithecus; species Rhinopithecus roxellana. The sequence goes on along the minus strand of NC_044559.1, from coordinate 125,711,348 downwards.
TCACAAAGAAGTTTCTCAGAAAGCTTCTTTCACGTTTTGAACTGATGATATTACCTTTATTAGCGTAGGCCTCAATGCGATCCAAAGAAGCCCTTCTCAGTTTCCTCAAAAGCAGTGATAATGGACTGGTGAAGGAAACATAAGTGCAAATCTGTGAGATGAATTCACACATCACCAAGAGGTTTCTAGGAAAGCTTCTTTCCAGTTTTCAACTGAGGATATTTCCTTTGTCACCGTAAGTTTCGTTGCGTTCAGAAGTATCCCGTTGAAGATTTCCAGAAAACTGTGGTAGCACACTGAACCACAGTGTGGTTATTTCCTTTTTCACCATGGGCCCCTATGGACTCCCAAATCTCTCGTTGCAGATTCCACGAAAAGAGTGGTGGCAAACTGCTTCCTGAGAACTAAGCTGTAACTCTGTGATAGGAATTCACAGATCACAAAGAAGTTTCTCAGAAAGCTTCTTTCTTTTGAACTGATGATATATCCTTTATCAGCGTAGCCTCATGCGATCAAAGAAGTCCTTCTCAGTTCCTCAAAACAGTGATAATGGACTGTTGCAGGAAACATAAGTGTACTGTGAGATGAATTCACACATCACCAAGAAGTTTCTAGAAAGCTTCTTTCTAGTTTTCTACTGAGGATATTTCCTTTTCACCGTAAGCTTCATGCGTTCAGAAGCATCCCATTGCAGATTTCCAGAAAACTGTGTTAGCACACTGAAAATGAAGAGAAAGTGTAACTCTGTGTTGCATTCACACATGGCAATGCAGTTTCTGAGAAGGCTTCTTTCCAGTTTTCATCTGATTATATTTCCTTTTTCACCATGCCCTCATGAGCTCCCAAATATCACTTTGCAGAACACAAGATAACAGAGTTGCAAACTGTTCCAAGAAGGGAAGGGTGGAACTGTGTGTGATGAAGTCACACATCAGAAAGCAATCTCTCGAAAGCTTCTCTCTAGTATTATCTGACTATTTCCTTTTTCACCATGGGCCCCTATGGGCTCCCAAATCTCACTTTGCAGATTCCACGAAAAGTGTTGCAAACTGCTTCTGAGAACTAAGGTAACTCTGTAGAGGAATTCAAGATCACAAAGAAGTTTCTCAGAAAGCTTCTTCACGTTTTGAACTGATGATATTTTTTATCAGCGTAGGCTCAATGCGATCCAAAGTATTCCTTCTCAGGTACCTCAAAACAGTGATAATGGACTGTTGCAGGAAACTAAGTGTAACTCTGTGGATGAATTCACACATCACCAAGAAGTTTCTAGAAAGCTTCTTTCTGTTTTCATTGAGGATATTTCCTTTGTCACTAAGCTTCATTGCGTTCAGAAGTATCCCATTGCTGATTTCCAGAAAAGTGTGTTAGCACACTGAACACTGAAGAAAAAGGTGTAACATTGTGATTTGCATTCAGACATGTAAATGCAGTTTCTCAAAAGGCTTCTTGCCAGTTTTCATCTGAGGATATTTCCTTTTTCACCATAGCCCTCAATGGTCTCCGAAATATCACCTTGCAGAACACAAGATAACAGAGTTAGCAAACTGTTCCAAGAGGGGAAGGGTGGAACTCTGTGTGATGAAGTCACACATCAGAAAGCAATCTCTCATAAGCTTCTCTAGCTATTATCTGAGGATATTTCCTTTTTCACCATGGGCCCTATGGGCTGCCAAATCTCACTTTGCAGATTCCACGAAAACAGTGTTTGCAACCTGCTTCCTGAGAACTAAGCTGTAACTCTGTGAGAGGAATTCACAGATCACAAAGAAGTTTCTCAGAAAGCTTCTTTCACGTTGTGAACTGATGATATTTCCTTTATCAGCGTAGGCCTCATTGCGATAAAAAGAATTCCTTCGCAGGTTTTCAGTCAGTGATAATGGACTGTTGCAGGAAACATAAGTGTAACTCCGTGAGATGAATTCACACATCACCATGAAGTTTCTAGGAAAGTTTCTTTCTAGTTTTCATCTGAGGATATTTCCTTTGTCACCGTAAGCTTCATTCCGTTCAGAAGTATCCCATTGCAGATTTCCAGAAAACTGTGTTAGCACACTGAACACTGAAGAGAAAGGGGTAACTCTGTGAGTTGCATTCAACATCGCAATGCAGTTTCTCTAAAGGCTTCTTTCCAGTTTTCATCTGAGGATATTTCCTCTTTCAGATAGCCCTTAATGAGCTCCCAAATATCATTTTGCAGAACACAAGATAACAGAGATAGCAAAGTGTTCCAAGAAGGGAAGTGTGGAACTCAGTGTGATGAAGTCACACATCAGAAAGCAATCTCTCAGAAAGCTTCTCTCTAGTTATTATCTGAGGGTATTTCCTTTTTCACCATGGGCCCCAATGGGCTCCCAAATCTCACTTTGCAGATTCCACGAAAAGAGTGTTAGCAAACTGCTTCCTGAGAACTAAGCTGTAATTCTGTGAGAGGAAATCACAGATCACAAAGAAGTTTCTCAGAAAGCTTCTTTCACGTTTTGAACTGATTTTCCTTTAGCAGCATAGGCCTCAATGCGGTCAAAAGTCCTTCTCAGGTTCCTAACAAAAGTGATAATGGACTTTGCAGGAAACCTAAGTGGAACTCTGTGAGATGAATTCACCCATCACGAAGAAGTTTCTATGAACGCTTCTTTCTCCTTTTCAACTGAGGATATTTCCTTTGTCACCATAAGCTTCATTGCGTTCGGATGTATCCCATTGCAGATTTCCAGAAAACTGTGTAAGCACCTTGAACACTGAAGAGAAAGGTGTAACTCTGTGAGTTGCATTCACACATCGCAATGCAGTTTCTCGGAAGGCTTCTTTCCGTTTTCATCTGAGGATATTTCCTTTTTCAGATAGCCCTCAATGAGCTCCCAAATATCACTTTGCAGAACACAAGATAACAGAGTTAGCAAACTGTTCCAAGAAGGAAGGGTGGAACTCTGTGTGATGAAGTCACACATCAGAAAGCAATCTCTCAGAAAGCTTCTCTCTAGTTATTATCTGAGGATATTTCCTTTTTCACCATGGGCCCCTATGGACTCCCAAATCTCACTGTTGCAGATTCCACGAAAAGAGTGTGCAAACTGCTTCCTGAGAACTAAGCTGTAACTCTGTGATAGGAATTCACAGATCACAAAGAAGTTTCTCAGAAAGCTTCTTTCACGTTTTGAACTGATGTATATCCTTTATCAGCGTAAGCCTCATGCGATGCAAAGAAGTCCTTCTCAGTTTCCTCAATAACAGTGATAATGGACTGTTGCAGGAAACATAAGTGTAGCACTGTGAGATGAATTCAACATCACCAAGAAGTTTCTACGAAAGCTTCTTTCTAGTTTTTCTACTGAGCATATTTCCTTGTCACCGTAGCTTCATTGCGTTCAGAAGCATCCCATTGCAGATTTCCAGAAAACTGTGTTAGCACACTGAAAATGAAGAGAAACGTGTAACTCTGTGTGTTGCATTCACACATGCAATGCAGTTTCTGAGAAGGCTTCTTTCCAGTTTTCATCTGAGGATATTTCCTTTTTCACCATGGGCCCCTATGGCTCCCAAATATCACTTTGCAGAACACAAGATAACAGAGTTAGCAAACTGTTCCAAGAAGGGAAGGGTGGAACTGTGTGATGAAGTCACGCATCAGAAAGTAATCTCTCGGAAAGCTTCTCTCTACTTATTATCTGACTAAGTTTCCTTTTTCACCTGGGCCCCTATGGGTCCCAAATCTCACTTTGCAGATTCCACGAAAACAGTGTTAGCAAACTGCTTCCTGAGAACTAAGGTTTAACTCTGTAAGAGGAATTCACAGATCAGAAAGAAGTTTCTCAGAAAGCTTCTCTCACTTTCTGAACTGATGATATTTTTTTATCAGCGTAGGTCTCAATGCGATCCAAAGTATTCCTTCTCATGTACCTCAAATACAGTGATAATGGATTGTTGCAGGAAACTTAACTGTAACTCTGTGAGATGAATTCACACATGACCAAGAAGTTTCTAGGAAAGCTTCTTTCAAGTTTTCATCTGAGGATATTTCCTTTGTCACCGTAAGCTGCATTGCGTTCAGAAGTATCCCATTGCAGATTTCCAGAAAAGTGTTAGCACACTGAACACTGAAGAGAAAGGGTTAGCTCTGTGAGTTGCATTCACACTTCGAAATGCAGTTTCTCAGAAGGCTTCTTTCCAGTTTTCATCTGAGGATATTTCCTTTTTCACCATAGCCCTCAATGAGCTCCCAAATATCACTTTGCAGACACACAATAACAGAGTTAGCAAACTGTTCCAAGAAGGGAAGGGTGGAACTCTGTGTGATGAAGTCACACATCAGAAAGCAATCTCTCAGAAAGCTTCTCTCTAGTTATTATCTGAGGATATTTCCTTTTTCACCATGGGCCCCTAAGGCACCCAAATCTCACTTTGCAGATTCCACGAAAAGAGTATTAACAAACCGCTTCCTGAGAACTAAGCTGTAACTCTGTGAGAGGAATTCACAGAGCACAAAGAGGTTTCTCAGAAAGCTTCTTACGTTTTGAAGTGATGATTATACCTTATCAGCGTAGGCCTCCAATGCGATCCAAAAAGTCCTTCTCAGGTTCCCTCAAAAACAGTGATAAGTGGATGCTTGCACTGAACATAAGTGTAACTCTGTGAGATGAATTAATACAGTCACCAAGAAGTTTCTAGGAGAAATCTTCTTTCTAGTTTTTCATCTGAGGATATTTCGTTGTTACCTTAAGGCTTCATTGCGTTCACAAGTATCCCAATGCAGATTTCCAGAAAACTGTGTTAGCACACTGAACACTGAAGAGAAACGGTGTAACTCTGTGAGTTGCATTCACTCATCGCAATGCAGTTTCATCAGAAGGCTTCTTTGCACGTTTTCATCTGAGGATATTTCCTTTTTCACCATAGCCGTCAATGAGACCTCCCAAATATCACTTTGCAGAACAGAAGATAACAGAGTTAGGCAAACCTGTTCCAAGAAGAGAAGGGTGGAACAGATTGGTGATGACGTCACACAGCAGAAAGCAATCTCTCAAAAAGCTTGTCTCTAATTATTATTGAGGATATTTCCTTTTCACCATGGGCCCCTATTTGCTCCCAAACCTCACTTTACACGATTCCACGAAAAGAGTGTTAGCAAACTGCTTGCTGAGAACTAAGCTTGTAACACTGTGAGAGGAATTCAAGATCACAAAGAAGTTTCTCAGGGAGATTCGTTCACTTTTTCAACTGATGATATTTCCTTTATCAGCGTAGCCTCAATGCGATCCAAAGAAGTCCTTCTCAGGTTTCCTCAAAAACATTGATAATGGACTTGTGTTAGGAACATAAGTGTAAATCTGTTAGATGAATTCACACATCACCAAGATGTTTCTAAGGAAGCTTCTTTCTAGTTTTCATCTGAGGATATTTCCCTTGTCATGGTAAGCTTCATTGCAGTTCAGAAGTATCCATTGCAGATTTCCAGAAAACTGTGTTAGCACACGGAACACTGAAGAGAAGGTGTAACTCTGTGAGTTGCATTCACACATCGCAATGCAGTTTCTCAGAAGGCTTCTTTCCAGTTTTCTGAGGATATTTCCTTTTCACACCATAGCCCTCAATGAGCTCCCAAATATCACTTTGCAGAACACAAGATAACAGAGTTAGCAAACTGTTCCAAGAAGGGAAGGGTGGAACTCTGTGTGATGAAGTCACACTCAGAAAGCAATCTCTCAGAAAGCTTCTCTCTAGTTATTATCTGAGATATTTCCTTTTTCACCATGGGCCCCTATGGGCTCCCAATCTCACTTTGCAGATTCCACGAAAAGAGTGTTAGCAAACTGCTTCCTGAGAACTAAGCTGTAATCTGTGAGAGGAATTCACAGATCACAAGAAGTTTCTCAGAAAGCTTCTTTCACGTTTTGAACTGATGATATTTTTATCAGCGTAGGCCTCAATGCGATCCAAAGATCATTCTCAGTACCTCAAAAGTGATAATGGACTGTTGCAGGAAACATAAGTGTAACTCTGTGA
>NC_044559.1:125631959-125705248 GCF_007565055.1 Rhinopithecus roxellana | reverse complement strand
CTCTCTTTGCGGATTCCTCGAAAAGAGTGTTAGCAAACTGCTTCCTGAGAACTAAGCTGTAACTTTGTGAGAGGAATTCACAGATCACAAAGAAGTTTCTCAGAAACTTCTTTCACGTTTTGAACTGATGATATTTCCTTTATCAGCGTAGGCCTCAATTCGATCCAAAGAAGTCCTTCTCAGGTTCCCAAAAACAGTGATACGGACTGTTGCAGGACACATAATGTAACTCTGTGATGTGAATTCACATACACCAAGAAGTTTCTAGGACAGCTTCTTTCTAGATTTCAACTGAGGATATTTCCTTTGTCACAGTGAGCTTCAATGCGTTCAGAAGTATCCCATTGCAGATTTCCAGAAAACTGTGTCAGCACACTGAACACTGTAGAGAAAGGTGTAACTCTGTGAGTTGCATTCACACATCGCAATGCAGTTTCTCAGAAGGCTTCTTTCCAGTTTTCATCTGAGGATATTTCCTTTTTCACCATAGCTGTTGATGCGCTCCCAATAATCACTTTGCAGAACACAAGATAACAGAGTTAGCAAACTCTTCCAAGAAGGGAAGGATGGAACTCTGTGTGATGAAGTCACACATCAGTAGCCATCTCTCAGTAAGCTTCTCTGAAGTTATTATCTGAGGATATTTCCTTTTTCATCATGCGCCCCAAGGGCTCCCAAATCTCACTTTGGCAGATTCCACGAAAAGAGTGTTAGGAAACTGCTTCCTGAGAACGAAGCTATATCTCTGTGAGAGGAATTCTCAGATCACAAAGAAGTTTCTCAGAAAGCTTCTTTCACGTTTTGAACTGATGATATTACCTTTATTAGCGTAGGCCTCAATGCGATCCAAAGAAGTCCTTCTCAGTTTCCTCAAAAGCAGTGATAATGGACTGGTGAAGGAAACATAAGTGCAAATCTGTGAGATGAATTCACACATCACCAAGAGGTTTCTAGGAAAGCTTCTTTCCAGTTTCAACTGAGGATATTTCCTTTGTCACCATAAGGTTCATGGCGTTCAGAAGTATCTCATTGCAGATTCCAGAAAACTGTGTCAGCAAACTGAACACTGAAGAGAAAGGTGTAACTCTGTGAGTTGTCTTCACACATCGCCATTCAGTGTCTCAGAAGGCTTCTTTCCAGTTTTGATCTGAGGATATTTCCTTTTTCAACATAGCCCTCAATGAGCTCCCAAGTATCACTTTGCAGAACACAGGATAAAAGAGTTAGCAAACTTTTAAAAGAAGAAACGGTGGAACTCTGTGTGATGAAGTCACACATCAGAAAGCAATCTCTCAAAAGCTTCTCTCTAGTTATTATCTGAGGATATTTCCTTTTTCACCATGGGCCGCTATTTGCTCCCAAACCTCACTTTGCAGATTCCACGAAAAGGGTGTTAGCAAACTGCTTCCTGAGAACTAAGCTGAAAATCTGTGAGAGGAATTCACAGATCACAAAGAAGTTTCTCAGAAAGCTTCTTTCACGTTTTGAACTGATGATATTTTCTTTATCAGTGTACGCCTCAATACGATCCAAAGAAGTCCTTCTCAGCTTCCTCAAAAACACTGATAACGGACTGTTAACTGAAATATAAGTGTAACACTGTGAGGTGAATTCACAGATCACCAAGAAACTTCTAAGAAGCTTCCTTCTTGTTTTCATCCGAGTATATTTCCTTTGTCACCGTAACCTTCATTCTTTTCAGAAGTCTCCCATTGCAGAATTCCAGAAAACTGTGTTAGCACACTGAACAAGGAAGAGAAACGTGTAAATCTGTGAGTTGCATTCACACATCGCAATGCAGTTTCACAGAAGCCTTCTTTCCAGTTTTCATCTGAGGGTATTTCCTTTTTCACCATAGACCGCAATGAGCTCCCATATATCACTTTGCAGAACACAAGATAACAGAAGTTAGCAAACTGTTCCAAGAAGGTAAGGGTGGAACTCTGTGTGATGAAGTCACACATCAGGAAGCAATCTCTCAGAAAGCTTCTCTTTAGTTATTATCTGACGATAATTCCTTTTTCACAAAGGGCCCCTATGGGCTCCCACAACTCACTTTGCAGATTCCACCAAAAGAGTGTTAGCAAACTGCTTCCTGAGAACTAAGCTGTAACTCTGTGAGAGGAATTCACAGATCACAAAGAAGTTCCTCAGAAAGCTTCTTTCACCTTTTGAGCTGATGTTATTTCCTTTATCAGCGTAGGCCTCAATGCGATTTAAGAAGTCCTTCTGAGATTCCTCAAAAAGAGTGATAATGGACTGTTGCAGGAAACATAAGTGTAACTCTGTGAGATGAATTCACACATCACCAAGAAGTTTCTAGGAAAACTTCTTTCTAGATTTCATCCGAGTATATTTCCTTAGTCACGGTAAGATTCATTCTGTTCAGAAGTATCCCATTGCAGATTTCCAGAAAACTGTGTTAGCACACTGAACAAGAAAGAGAAACGTGTAATCCTGTGAGTTGCATTCACACATCGAAAGGCAGTTTACAGAAGGCTTCTTTCCAGTTTTCATCTGAGGATATTTCCTTTTTCACCATAGCCGTCAATGACCTCCCAAATATCACTTTGAAGAACAGAAGATAACAGAGTTAGCAAACTGTTACAAGAAGGGAAGGGTGGAACTCAGTGTGATGTAGTCACACATCAGAAAGCAATCTCTCAGAAAGCTTCTCTCTAGTTATTATCTGAGAATATTTCCTTTTTCACCATGGGCCCCTATGGGCTTCCAAATGTCACTTTGCAGGTTGCACGAAGAGAATGTTAGCAAACTGCTTCCTGAGAACTAAGCTGTAACAATGTGAGCGGAATTCACAGATCACAAAAAAGTTTCTCAGAAAGCTTCTTTCACGTTTTGAACTCATGATATTTCCTTTATCAGCGTACGCCACAATGCGATCCAAAGAAGTCCTTCTCAGGTTCCTCAAAAAGAGTGATAATGGACTGTTGCAGGAAACATAAGTGTAACTCTGTGAGATGAATTCACAAATCACCAAGAAGTTTCTAGGAAAGCTTCTTTCTAGTTTTCATCCTAGGATATTCCCTTCGTCTCCGTAAGCTTCATTGCGTTCAGAAGTATCCCGTTGAAGATTTCCAGAAAACTGTGTTAGCACACTGAACACTGAAGAGAAATTGTTAACTCTGTGAGTTGCATTCACACATCGCTATGCCGTTTCTCAGAAGGCTTCTTTCAAGTTTTCATCTGAGGATATTTCCTTTTTCACCATAGCCCTCAATGAGCTCCCATATATCACTTTGTAGAACACAAGACAAAAGAGCTAGCAAACTGTTCCAAGAAGGGAAGGGTGAAACTCTGTGTGATGAAGTCACACATCAGAAAGCAATCTCTCAGAAAGCTTCTCTGTAGTGATTATCTGAGGATATTTCCTTTTTCACCATGGGCCCCTCTGGGCTCCCAAATCTCACGTTGCAGTTTCCACGAAAATAGTGTTAGCACACTGCTTCCTGAGAACTAACCTGTAACTCTGTGAGAGGAATTCACAGAGCACAAAGACGTTTCTCAGAAAGCTTCTTTCACGTTTTGAACTGATGATATTTCGTTTATCAGCGTAGGCCTCAATACGATCCAAAGAAGTCCTTCTCAGCTTCCTCAAAAACACTGATAACGGACTGTTAACTGAAATATAAGTGTAACACTGTGAGGTGAATTCACAGATCACCAAGAAACTTCTAAGAAGCTTCCTTCTTGTTTTCATCCGAGTATATTTCCTTTGTCACCGTAACCTTCATTCTTTTCAGAAGTCTCCCATTGCAGAATTCCAGAAAACTGTGTTAGCACACTGAACAAGGAAGAGAAACGTGTAAATCTGTGAGTTGCATTCACACATCGCAATGCAGTTTCACAGAAGCCTTCTTTCCAGTTTTCATCTGAGGGTATTTCCTTTTTCACCATAGACCGCAATGAGCTCCCATATATCACTTTGCAGAACACAAGATAACAGAAGTTAGCAAACTGTTCCAAGAAGGTAAGGGTGGAACTCTGTGTGATGAAGTCACACATCAGGAAGCAATCTCTCAGAAAGCTTCTCTTTAGTTATTATCTGACGATAATTCCTTTTTCACAAAGGGCCCCTATGGGCTCCCACAACTCACTTTGCAGATTCCACCAAAAGAGTGTTAGCAAACTGCTTCCTGAGAACTAAGCTGTAACTCTGTGAGAGGAATTCACAGATCACAAAGAAGTTCCTCAGAAAGCTTCTTTCACCTTTTGAGCTGATGTTATTTCCTTTATCAGCGTAGGCCTCAATGCGATTTAAGAAGTCCTTCTGAGATTCCTCAAAAAGAGTGATAATGGACTGTTGCAGGAAACATAAGTGTAACTCTGTGAGATGAATTCACACATCACCAAGAAGTTTCTAGGAAAACTTCTTTCTAGATTTCATCCGAGTATATTTCCTTAGTCACAGTAAAATTCATTCTGTTCAGAAGTATCCCATTGCAGATTTCCAGAAAACTGTGTTAGCACACTGAACAAGAAAGAGAAACGTGTAATCCTGTGAGTTGCATTCACACATCGAAAGGCAGTTTACAGAAGGCTTCTTTCCAGTTTTCATCTGAGGATATTTCCTTTTTCACCATAGCCCTAAATGAGCTCCCAAATATCACTTTCCAGAACACATCATACCAGTGTTAGCAAACTATTCCAAGAAGGGAAGGGTGGAACTCTGTGTGGTGAAGTCACACATCAGAAAGCAATCTCTCAGAAAGCTTCTCTCTAGTTATTATCTGAGGATATATCCATTTTCACCATGGGCAACTATGGGATCCCAAATCTCACTTTGTAGAGTCCACGAAAACAGTGTTAGCAAACTGCATCCTGAGAACTAAGCTGTAACTCTGTGAGTGGAATTCACAGATCACAAAGAAGTTTCTCAGAAAGCTTTTTTCACGTTTTGAACTGATGATATTTTATTTATCAGCGTCGGGCTCAATGTGATCCAAAGTATTCCTTCACAGGTTCCTCAAAACCAGTGATAATGGATTGTTGCAGGAAACATAAGTGTAACTCTGTGAGGTTAATTCACACATAACCAAGAAGTTTCTAGGAAAGCTTCTTCCTAGTTTTCAACTGAGGATATTTCCTTTGTCACCGCAAGCTTCATTGCGTTCTGAAGTATCCCATTGCAGATTTCCAGAAAACTGTGTTAGCACAATGAACACTGAAGAGAAAGGGGTAACTCTGTGAGTTGCATTCACACATCGCAATGCAGTTTCACAAAAGGCTTCTTTCCAGTTTTCATCTGAGGATATTTCAGGTAGGCCTCAATGCGGTCAACAGAAGTCCTTCTCAGTTTCCTCAAAAAAAGTGTTAATGGACTGTTGCAGGAAACATAAGTGTAACTCTGTAAGATGAATTCACGTCACCAAGAAGTTTCTAGGAAAGTTTCTTTCTAGTTTTCATCTGAGGATATTTCCTTTGTCACTCTAATATTCATAGCGTTCAGATGTGTCTCATTGCAGATTTCCGGAAAACTGTGTTAGCTCACTGACCACTGAAGAGAAACGTGTAACTCTGTGAGTTACATTCACACATCGCAATGCAGTTTCTCAGCAGGCTTCTTTCCAGTTTTCATCTGAGATTATTTCCTTTTTCACCATAGCCCTAAATGAGCTCCCAAATATCAGTTTGCAGGACACAAGATAACAGAGTTAGCAAACTGTTCCAAGAAGGGAAGGGTGGAACTCTGTGTGATGAAGTTACACATCAGAAAGCAATCTCTCAGAAATCTTCTCTGTAGTTATTATGTGAGGATATTTCCTTTTTCACCATGGGCCCCTATGGGCTCCCAAATCTCATTTTTCAGATTCCACGAAAAGAGTGTTAGCAAACTGCTTCTGAGAACTAAGCTGTAACTCTGTGAGAGGAATTCACAGATCACAAAGAAGTTTCTCAGAAAGCTTCTTTCACGTTTCGAACTGATGATATTTCCTTTTTCAGCGTAGGCCTCAATGCGATCCAAATAGGTCTGTCTCAGGTTCCCCAAAAACAGTGATAATGGACTTTTGCAGGAAACATAAGTATAACTCTCTGAGATGAATTCACACATTACCAAGATGTTTCTAGGAAAGCTTCTTTCTAGTTTTCAACTCAGGATATTTCCTTTGTCACCGTAAGCTTCATTGCGTTCAGAAGTATCCCAATGCAGATTTCCAGAAAACTGGGTTAGCACACTGAACACTGAAGAGAAAAGTGTAACTCTGTGAATTGAATTCACACATCGCAATGTAGTTTCTCAGAAGGATACTTTCCAGTTTTCATCTGAGGAAATTTCCTTTTTCACCATAGTCCTCAATGAGCTCCGAAATATCACCTTGCAGAACACAAGATAAGAGAGTTAGCAAACTGTTCCATGAAAGTAAGGGTGGAACTCTGTGTAATGAAGTCACACATCAGAAAGCAATCTCTCAGAAAGCTTCACTCTAGTTATAATCTGAGGATATTTCCCTTTTCACCATGGGCCCCTATGGGCTCCAAACTCTCACTTTGCAGAATCCACGAAAAGCGTGTCAGCAAACTGCTTCCTGAGAACTAAGCTCTAACATTGTGGGAGAAATTCACAGACCACAAAGAAGTTTCTCCGAAAACTTCTTCCACGTTTTGAACTGATGATATTTCCTTCATCAGCGTAGGCCTGAATGCGATCCAAAGAACTGCTTCGCAGGTTCCTCAAAAAGAGTGGTAATGGACTGTTGCAGGAAACAAAAGTGTAAGTCTGTGAGGTGAATTCACACATCACTTAGAAGTTTCTAGGAAAACATCTCTCTAGTTTGCATCTGAGGATATTTCCCTTGTCACCGTATGCTTCATTGCATTCAGAACTACCCAATGCAGATTTCCAGAAAACTGTGTTAGCACACTGAGCACTGAAGAGGAAGGTGTAACTCTGTGAGTTGCATTCACACATCGCAATGCAGTTTCTCTGAAGGCTTCTTTCCATTTTCATCTGAGATTATTTCCTTTTCCACCATAGCCCTCAATGAGCTTCCAAATATCACTTTGCAGAACACAAGATAACAGAGTTAGCAAACTGTTCCAAGAAGGGAAGGATGGAACTCTGTGTGATGAAGACACACATCAGAATGCAATCTCTCAGAAAGCTTCTCTCTAGTTATTATCTGAGGATATTTCCTTTTTCACCATGGGGCCCAGTGGGCTCCCAAATCTCATTTTGCAGATTCCACGAAAAAAGTGTTAGCAAACAGCTTCTGAGAACTAAGCTGTAACTCTGTGAGAGGAATTCACAGATCACAAATAAATTTCTCAGAAAGCTTCTTTCATGTTTTGAACTGATGATATTTCGTTTATCAGCGTAGGCCTCAATACGATCCAAAGAAGTCCTTCTCAGGTTCCTCCAAAATTGTGATGATGGACTGTTGCGGGAAACATAAGTGTAACTCTGTTAGATGAATTCACACGTCACCAAGAAGTTTCTAGGAAAGCTTCTTTCTAGTTTTCATCTGAGAATATTTCCTTTGTCACCGTAGGCTTCATTGCATAAAGAAGTATCCCGTTGTAAATTTTCAGAAAACTGTGTTAGCTCAGTGAACACTGAAAAGAAAGGTGTAACTCTGTGACTTGCCTTCACACATCGCAATGCAGTTAATCAGAAGGCTTCTTTCCAGTTTTCATCTGAGGATATTTCCTTTTTCACCGTAGCCCTCAATGAGCTCCCAAATATCACTTTGCAGAACACAAGATAACAGAGTTAACAAACTGTTCCAAAAAGGGAAGGGTGGAACTCTGTGTGATGAAGTCACACAACAGAAAGCAATCTATCAGAAAGCTTCTCTCTAGTTATTATCTTAGGGTATTTTCTTTTTCACCATGGGCCCCTTTGGGCTCCCAAATCTCACTTTGCAGATTTCACGAAAAGAGTGTTAGCAAACAGCTTCCTGAAACTAAGGTGTAACTTTGTGAGAGGAATTCACAGATCACAAAGGAGTTTCTCAGAAAGCTTCTTCCACGTTTTAAACTGATGATATTTCCTTTATCAGCGTAGACTTCAATGCGATCCACAGAAGTCTTTCTCAGGTGCCTCAAAATCAGTGATAATGGACTGTTGCACGAAACATAAGTGTATCATTGGGAGATGAATTCACACATCACCAAGAAGACTCTAAGGAATTTTCTTTCTAGTTTTCAACTGAGGATATTTCCTTTGTCACCGTAAGCTTCATTGCGATCAGAAGTATCCCATTGCAGATTTCCAGAAAACTGGGTTAGCACACTGAACACTGAAGAGAAACGTGTAATTCTGTGAGTTGCATTCACACATCGAAAGGCAGTTTCTCAGAAGGCTTCTTTCCAGTTTTCATCTGAGGATATTTCCTTTTTCACCATAGCCCTAAACGAGCTCCCAAATATCACTTAGCAGAACACAAGATAAGAGAGTTAGCAAACTGTTCCAAGAAGGGAAGGGTGGACCTCTGTGTGATGAAGTCACACATCAGAAAGCAATCTCTCAGAAAGCTTCTCTCTACTTATTATCTGAGGATACTACCCTTTTCACCTTGGGCCCATATGGGCTCCCAAATCTCACTTTGCAGATTCCACGAAAAGAGTATTAGCAAACTTCTTCCTGAGAACTAAGCTGTAACTCTGTGAGAGGAATTCACAGATCACAAAGAAGTTTCTCAGAAAGCTTCTTTCACGTTTTGAACTGATGATATTTCCTTTATCAGCGTAGGCCTCAATGTGATCCCAAGAAGTCCTTCCCAGGTACCTCAAAAACAGTGATAATGGACTGTTGCAGGAAACATAAGTGTAACTCTGTGCGATTAATTCACACATCACCAAGAAGTTTCTAGGAAAGCTTCTTTCTAGTTTTTATCTGAGTATATTTCCTTTGTCAACGTAAGCTTCATTGCGTTCAGAAGTATCCCATTGCAGATTTCCAGAAAACTGTGTCAGCACACTGAAAACTGATGAGAAAGGTGTAACTCTGTGAGTTCGCTCACACATCGCAATGCAGTTTCTCAGAAGGTTTCTTTCCAGTTTTCATCTGAGGATATTTCCTTTTTCACCATAGCTGTTGATGCGCTCCCAATAATCACTTTGCAGAACACAAGATAACAGAGTTAGCAAACTCTTCCAAGAAGGGAAGGATGGAACTCTGTGTGATGAAGTCACACATCAGTAAGCCATCTCTCAGTAAGCTTCTCTGAAGTTATTATCTGAGGATATTTCCTTTTTCATCATGCGCCCCAAGGGCTCCCAAATCTCACTTTGCAGATTCCACGAAAAGAGTGTTAGGAAACTGCTTCCTGAGAACGAAGCTATACCTCTGTGAGAGGAATTCTCAGATCACAAAGAAGTTTCTCAGAAAGCTTCTTTCACGTTTTGAACTGATGATATTACCTTTATTAGCGTAGGCCTCAATGCGATCCAAAGAAGTCCTTCTCAGTTTCCTCAAAAGCAGTGATAATGGACTGGTGAAGGAAACATAAGTGCAAATCTGTGAGATGAATTCACACATCACCAAGAGGTTTCTAGGAAAGCTTCTTTCCAGTTTTCAACTGAGGATATTTCCTTTGTCACCATAAGGTTCATGGCGTTCAGAAGTATCTCATTGCAGATTTCCAGAAAACTGTGTCAGCAAACTGAACACTGAAGAGAAAGGTGTAACTCTGTGAGTTGTCTTCACACATCGCCATTCAGTGTCTCAGAAGGCTTCTTTCCAGTTTTGATCTGAGGATATTTCCTTTTTCAACATAGCCCTCAATGAGCTCCCAAGTATCACTTTGCAGAACACAGGATAAAAGAGTTAGCAAACTTTTAAAAGAAGAAACGGTGGAACTCTGTGTGATGAAGTCACACATCAGAAAGCAATCTCTCAAAAGCTTCTCTCTAGTTATTATCTGAGGATATTTCCTTTTTCACCATGGGCCGCTATTTGCTCCCAAACCTCACTTTGCAGATTCCACGAAAAGGGTGTTAGCAAACTGCTTCCTGAGAACTAAGCTGAAAATCTGTGAGAGGAATTCACAGATCACAAAGAAGTTTCTCAGAAAGCTTCTTTCACGTTTTGAACTGATGATATTTTCTTTATCAGTGTACGCCTCAATACGATCCAAAGAAGTCCTTCTCAGCTTCCTCAAAAACACTGATAACGGACTGTTAACTGAAATATAAGTGTAACACTGTGAGGTGAATTCACAGATCACCAAGAAACTTCTAAGAAGCTTCCTTCTTGTTTTCATCCGAGTATATTTCCTTTGTCACCGTAACCTTCATTCTTTTCAGAAGTCTCCCATTGCAGAATTCCAGAAAACTGTGTTAGCACACTGAACAAGGAAGAGAAACGTGTAAATCTGTGAGTTGCATTCACACATCGCAATGCAGTTTCACAGAAGCCTTCTTTCCAGTTTTCATCTGAGGGTATTTCCTTTTTCACCATAGACCGCAATGAGCTCCCATATATCACTTTGCAGAACACAAGATAACAGAAGTTAGCAAACTGTTCCAAGAAGGTAAGGGTGGAACTCTGTGTGATGAAGTCACACATCAGGAAGCAATCTCTCAGAAAGCTTCTCTTTAGTTATTATCTGACGATAATTCCTTTTTCACAAAGGGCCCCTATGGGCTCCCACAACTCACTTTGCAGATTCCACCAAAAGAGTGTTAGCAAACTGCTTCCTGAGAACTAAGCTGTAACTCTGTGAGAGGAATTCACAGATCACAAAGAAGTTCCTCAGAAAGCTTCTTTCACCTTTTGAGCTGATGTTATTTCCTTTATCAGCGTAGGCCTCAATGCGATTTAAGAAGTCCTTCTGAGATTCCTCAAAAAGAGTGATAATGGACTGTTGCAGGAAACATAAGTGTAACTCTGTGAGATGAATTCACACATCACCAAGAAGTTTCTAGGAAAACTTCTTTCTAGATTTCATCCGAGTATATTTCCTTAGTCACGGTAAGATTCATTCTGTTCAGAAGTATCCCATTGCAGATTTCCAGAAAACTGTGTTAGCACACTGAACAAGAAAGAGAAACGTGTAATCCTGTGAGTTGCATTCACACATCGAAAGGCAGTTTACAGAAGGCTTCTTTCCAGTTTTCATCTGAGGATATTTCCTTTTTCACCATAGCCGTCAATGACCTCCCAAATATCACTTTGAAGAACAGAAGATAACAGAGTTAGCAAACTGTTACAAGAAGGGAAGGGTGGAACTCAGTGTGATGTAGTCACACATCAGAAAGCAATCTCTCAGAAAGCTTCTCTCTAGTTATTATCTGAGAATATTTCCTTTTTCACCATGGGCCCCTATGGGCTTCCAAATGTCACTTTGCAGGTTGCACGAAGAGAATGTTAGCAAACTGCTTCCTGAGAACTAAGCTGTAACAATGTGAGCGGAATTCACAGATCACAAAAAAGTTTCTCAGAAAGCTTCTTTCACGTTTTGAACTCATGATATTTCCTTTATCAGCGTACGCCACAATGCGATCCAAAGAAGTCCTTCTCAGGTTCCTCAAAAAGAGTGATAATGGACTGTTGCAGGAAACATAAGTGTAACTCTGTGAGATGAATTCACAAATCACCAAGAAGTTTCTAGGAAAGCTTCTTTCTAGTTTTCATCCTAGGATATTCCCTTCGTCTCCGTAAGCTTCATTGCGTTCAGAAGTATCCCGTTGAAGATTTCCAGAAAACTGTGTTAGCACACTGAACACTGAAGAGAAATTGTTAACTCTGTGAGTTGCATTCACACATCGCTATGCCGTTTCTCAGAAGGCTTCTTTCAAGTTTTCATCTGAGGATATTTCCTTTTTCACCATAGCCCTCAATGAGCTCCCATATATCACTTTGTAGAACACAAGACAAAAGAGCTAGCAAACTGTTCCAAGAAGGGAAGGGTGAAACTCTGTGTGATGAAGTCACACATCAGAAAGCAATCTCTCAGAAAGCTTCTCTGTAGTGATTATCTGAGGATATTTCCTTTTTCACCATGGGCCCCTCTGGGCTCCCAAATCTCACGTTGCAGTTTCCACGAAAATAGTGTTAGCACACTGCTTCCTGAGAACTAACCTGTAACTCTGTGAGAGGAATTCACAGAGCACAAAGACGTTTCTCAGAAAGCTTCTTTCACGTTTTGAACTGATGATATTTCGTTTATCAGCGTAGGCCTCAATACGATCCAAAGAAGTCCTTCTCAGCTTCCTCAAAAACACTGATAACGGACTGTTAACTGAAATATAAGTGTAACACTGTGAGGTGAATTCACAGATCACCAAGAAACTTCTAAGAAGCTTCCTTCTTGTTTTCATCCGAGTATATTTCCTTTGTCACCGTAACCTTCATTCTTTTCAGAAGTCTCCCATTGCAGAATTCCAGAAAACTGTGTTAGCACACTGAACAAGGAAGAGAAACGTGTAAATCTGTGAGTTGCATTCACACATCGCAATGCAGTTTCACAGAAGCCTTCTTTCCAGTTTTCATCTGAGGGTATTTCCTTTTTCACCATAGACCGCAATGAGCTCCCATATATCACTTTGCAGAACACAAGATAACAGAAGTTAGCAAACTGTTCCAAGAAGGTAAGGGTGGAACTCTGTGTGATGAAGTCACACATCAGGAAGCAATCTCTCAGAAAGCTTCTCTTTAGTTATTATCTGACGATAATTCCTTTTTCACAAAGGGCCCCTATGGGCTCCCACAACTCACTTTGCAGATTCCACCAAAAGAGTGTTAGCAAACTGCTTCCTGAGAACTAAGCTGTAACTCTGTGAGAGGAATTCACAGATCACAAAGAAGTTCCTCAGAAAGCTTCTTTCACCTTTTGAGCTGATGTTATTTCCTTTATCAGCGTAGGCCTCAATGCGATTTAAGAAGTCCTTCTGAGATTCCTCAAAAAGAGTGATAATGGACTGTTGCAGGAAACATAAGTGTAACTCTGTGAGATGAATTCACACATCACCAAGAAGTTTCTAGGAAAACTTCTTTCTAGATTTCATCCGAGTATATTTCCTTAGTCACAGTAAAATTCATTCTGTTCAGAAGTATCCCATTGCAGATTTCCAGAAAACTGTGTTAGCACACTGAACAAGAAAGAGAAACGTGTAATCCTGTGAGTTGCATTCACACATCGAAAGGCAGTTTACAGAAGGCTTCTTTCCAGTTTTCATCTGAGGATATTTCCTTTTTCACCATAGCCCTAAATGAGCTCCCAAATATCACTTTCCAGAACACATCATACCAGTGTTAGCAAACTATTCCAAGAAGGGAAGGGTGGAACTCTGTGTGGTGAAGTCACACATCAGAAAGCAATCTCTCAGAAAGCTTCTCTCTAGTTATTATCTGAGGATATATCCATTTTCACCATGGGCAACTATGGGATCCCAAATCTCACTTTGTAGAGTCCACGAAAACAGTGTTAGCAAACTGCATCCTGAGAACTAAGCTGTAACTCTGTGAGTGGAATTCACAGATCACAAAGAAGTTTCTCAGAAAGCTTTTTTCACGTTTTGAACTGATGATATTTTATTTATCAGCGTCGGGCTCAATGTGATCCAAAGTATTCCTTCACAGGTTCCTCAAAACCAGTGATAATGGATTGTTGCAGGAAACATAAGTGTAACTCTGTGAGGTTAATTCACACATAACCAAGAAGTTTCTAGGAAAGCTTCTTCCTAGTTTTCAACTGAGGATATTTCCTTTGTCACCGCAAGCTTCATTGCGTTCTGAAGTATCCCATTGCAGATTTCCAGAAAACTGTGTTAGCACAATGAACACTGAAGAGAAAGGGGTAACTCTGTGAGTTGCATTCACACATCGCAATGCAGTTTCACAAAAGGCTTCTTTCCAGTTTTCATCTGAGGATATTTCAGGTAGGCCTCAATGCGGTCAACAGAAGTCCTTCTCAGTTTCCTCAAAAAAAGTGTTAATGGACTGTTGCAGGAAACATAAGTGTAACTCTGTAAGATGAATTCACGTCACCAAGAAGTTTCTAGGAAAGTTTCTTTCTAGTTTTCATCTGAGGATATTTCCTTTGTCACTCTAATATTCATAGCGTTCAGATGTGTCTCATTGCAGATTTCCGGAAAACTGTGTTAGCTCACTGACCACTGAAGAGAAACGTGTAACTCTGTGAGTTACATTCACACATCGCAATGCAGTTTCTCAGCAGGCTTCTTTCCAGTTTTCATCTGAGATTATTTCCTTTTTCACCATAGCCCTAAATGAGCTCCCAAATATCAGTTTGCAGGACACAAGATAACAGAGTTAGCAAACTGTTCCAAGAAGGGAAGGGTGGAACTCTGTGTGATGAAGTTACACATCAGAAAGCAATCTCTCAGAAATCTTCTCTGTAGTTATTATGTGAGGATATTTCCTTTTTCACCATGGGCCCCTATGGGCTCCCAAATCTCATTTTTCAGATTCCACGAAAAGAGTGTTAGCAAACTGCTTCTGAGAACTAAGCTGTAACTCTGTGAGAGGAATTCACAGATCACAAAGAAGTTTCTCAGAAAGCTTCTTTCACGTTTCGAACTGATGATATTTCCTTTTTCAGCGTAGGCCTCAATGCGATCCAAATAGGTCTGTCTCAGGTTCCCCAAAAACAGTGATAATGGACTTTTGCAGGAAACATAAGTATAACTCTCTGAGATGAATTCACACATTACCAAGATGTTTCTAGGAAAGCTTCTTTCTAGTTTTCAACTCAGGATATTTCCTTTGTCACCGTAAGCTTCATTGCGTTCAGAAGTATCCCAATGCAGATTTCCAGAAAACTGGGTTAGCACACTGAACACTGAAGAGAAAAGTGTAACTCTGTGAATTGAATTCACACATCGCAATGTAGTTTCTCAGAAGGATACTTTCCAGTTTTCATCTGAGGAAATTTCCTTTTTCACCATAGTCCTCAATGAGCTCCGAAATATCACCTTGCAGAACACAAGATAAGAGAGTTAGCAAACTGTTCCATGAAAGTAAGGGTGGAACTCTGTGTAATGAAGTCACACATCAGAAAGCAATCTCTCAGAAAGCTTCACTCTAGTTATAATCTGAGGATATTTCCCTTTTCACCATGGGCCCCTATGGGCTCCAAACTCTCACTTTGCAGAATCCACGAAAAGCGTGTCAGCAAACTGCTTCCTGAGAACTAAGCTCTAACATTGTGGGAGAAATTCACAGACCACAAAGAAGTTTCTCCGAAAACTTCTTCCACGTTTTGAACTGATGATATTTCCTTCATCAGCGTAGGCCTGAATGCGATCCAAAGAACTGCTTCGCAGGTTCCTCAAAAAGAGTGGTAATGGACTGTTGCAGGAAACAAAAGTGTAAGTCTGTGAGGTGAATTCACACATCACTTAGAAGTTTCTAGGAAAACATCTCTCTAGTTTGCATCTGAGGATATTTCCCTTGTCACCGTATGCTTCATTGCATTCAGAACTACCCAATGCAGATTTCCAGAAAACTGTGTTAGCACACTGAGCACTGAAGAGGAAGGTGTAACTCTGTGAGTTGCATTCACACATCGCAATGCAGTTTCTCTGAAGGCTTCTTTCCATTTTCATCTGAGATTATTTCCTTTTCCACCATAGCCCTCAATGAGCTTCCAAATATCACTTTGCAGAACACAAGATAACAGAGTTAGCAAACTGTTCCAAGAAGGGAAGGATGGAACTCTGTGTGATGAAGACACACATCAGAATGCAATCTCTCAGAAAGCTTCTCTCTAGTTATTATCTGAGGATATTTCCTTTTTCACCATGGGGCCCAGTGGGCTCCCAAATCTCATTTTGCAGATTCCACGAAAAAAGTGTTAGCAAACAGCTTCTGAGAACTAAGCTGTAACTCTGTGAGAGGAATTCACAGATCACAAATAAATTTCTCAGAAAGCTTCTTTCATGTTTTGAACTGATGATATTTCGTTTATCAGCGTAGGCCTCAATACGATCCAAAGAAGTCCTTCTCAGGTTCCTCCAAAATTGTGATGATGGACTGTTGCGGGAAACATAAGTGTAACTCTGTTAGATGAATTCACACGTCACCAAGAAGTTTCTAGGAAAGCTTCTTTCTAGTTTTCATCTGAGAATATTTCCTTTGTCACCGTAGGCTTCATTGCATAAAGAAGTATCCCGTTGTAAATTTTCAGAAAACTGTGTTAGCTCAGTGAACACTGAAAAGAAAGGTGTAACTCTGTGACTTGCCTTCACACATCGCAATGCAGTTAATCAGAAGGCTTCTTTCCAGTTTTCATCTGAGGATATTTCCTTTTTCACCGTAGCCCTCAATGAGCTCCCAAATATCACTTTGCAGAACACAAGATAACAGAGTTAACAAACTGTTCCAAAAAGGGAAGGGTGGAACTCTGTGTGATGAAGTCACACAACAGAAAGCAATCTATCAGAAAGCTTCTCTCTAGTTATTATCTTAGGGTATTTTCTTTTTCACCATGGGCCCCTTTGGGCTCCCAAATCTCACTTTGCAGATTTCACGAAAAGAGTGTTAGCAAACAGCTTCCTGAAACTAAGGTGTAACTTTGTGAGAGGAATTCACAGATCACAAAGGAGTTTCTCAGAAAGCTTCTTCCACGTTTTAAACTGATGATATTTCCTTTATCAGCGTAGACTTCAATGCGATCCACAGAAGTCTTTCTCAGGTGCCTCAAAATCAGTGATAATGGACTGTTGCACGAAACATAAGTGTATCATTGGGAGATGAATTCACACATCACCAAGAAGACTCTAAGGAATTTTCTTTCTAGTTTTCAACTGAGGATATTTCCTTTGTCACCGTAAGCTTCATTGCGATCAGAAGTATCCCATTGCAGATTTCCAGAAAACTGGGTTAGCACACTGAACACTGAAGAGAAACGTGTAATTCTGTGAGTTGCATTCACACATCGAAAGGCAGTTTCTCAGAAGGCTTCTTTCCAGTTTTCATCTGAGGATATTTCCTTTTTCACCATAGCCCTAAACGAGCTCCCAAATATCACTTAGCAGAACACAAGATAAGAGAGTTAGCAAACTGTTCCAAGAAGGGAAGGGTGGACCTCTGTGTGATGAAGTCACACATCAGAAAGCAATCTCTCAGAAAGCTTCTCTCTACTTATTATCTGAGGATACTACCCTTTTCACCTTGGGCCCATATGGGCTCCCAAATCTCACTTTGCAGATTCCACGAAAAGAGTATTAGCAAACTTCTTCCTGAGAACTAAGCTGTAACTCTGTGAGAGGAATTCACAGATCACAAAGAAGTTTCTCAGAAAGCTTCTTTCACGTTTTGAACTGATGATATTTCCTTTATCAGCGTAGGCCTCAATGTGATCCCAAGAAGTCCTTCCCAGGTACCTCAAAAACAGTGATAATGGACTGTTGCAGGAAACATAAGTGTAACTCTGTGCGATTAATTCACACATCACCAAGAAGTTTCTAGGAAAGCTTCTTTCTAGTTTTTATCTGAGTATATTTCCTTTGTCAACGTAAGCTTCATTGCGTTCAGAAGTATCCCATTGCAGATTTCCAGAAAACTGTGTCAGCACACTGAAAACTGATGAGAAAGGTGTAACTCTGTGAGTTCGCTCACACATCGCAATACAGTTTCTCAGAAGGCTTCTTTACTGTTTTGATATGAGGATATTTCCTTTTCCAATATAGCCCTCAATGAGATCCAAATATCACTTTTCAGAATACAAGATAACAGAGTTAGCAAACTGTTCCAAGAAGGGAAGGGTGGAACTCTGAGTGATGAAGTCACACATCAGAAAGCAATCTGTCAGAAAGCTTCTCTCTACTTATTATCTGAGGATATTTCCTTTTTCACCATGGGCCCCTTTGGGCTCCCAAATCACAGTTTGCAGGTTCTGCAAAAAGAGAATTAGCAAACTGCTTCCTGAGAAATAAGCCGTAACACTGTGAGAAAAATTCACAGATCACAAAGAAGTTTCTCAGAAAGCTTCTTTCACGTTTTGAACTGATGATATTTCCTTTATCAGCCTAGGCCTCAATGCGATCCAAAGAAGTCCTTCTCAGGTTCCTCAAAAAAAGTGATAATCTACTGTTGCAGGAATCATAAGTGTAACTGTGTGAGATGAATTCACAATTCACCAACATGTTTTGTGAGGAAGTTTCTTTCTAGTTTTCATCTGAGGATATTTCCTTAGTCACTGAAAGCTGCATTGCGTTCAGAAGTATCCCACTGATGATTTCCAAAAAACTGTGTTAGCGCACTGAACACTGAAGAGAAAGGGTTAACTCTGTGAGTTGCATTCACACATCGCAATGCAGTTTCTCAGAAGGCTTCTTTCCAGTTTTCATCTGAAGATATTTACTTTTTCACCATAGCCCTCAATGAGCTCCCAAATATCACTTTGAAGAACAGAAGATAACAGAGTTAGCAAACTGTTCCAAGAAGGGAAGGGTGGAACTCAGTGTGATGTAGTCACACATCAGAAAGCAATCTCTCAGAAAGCTTCTCTCTAGTTATTATCTGAGAATATTTCCTTTTTCACCATGGGCCCCTATGGGCTTCCAAATGTCACTTTGCAGGTTGCACGAAGAGAATGTTAGCAAACTGCTTCCTGAGAACTAAGCTGTAACAATGTGAGCGGAATTCACAGATCACAAAAAAGTTTCTCAGAAAGCTTCTTTCACGTTTTGAACTCATGATATTTCCTTTATCAGCGTACGCCACAATGCGATCCAAAGAAGTCCTTCTCAGGTTCCTCAAAAAGAGTGATAATGGACTGTTGCAGGAAACATAAGTGTAACTCTGTGAGATGAATTCACAAATCACCAAGAAGTTTCTAGGAAAGCTTCTTTCTAGTTTTCATCCTAGGATATTCCCTTCGTCTCCGTAAGCTTCATTGCGTTCAGAAGTATCCCGTTGAAGATTTCCAGAAAACTGTGTTAGCACACTGAACACTGAAGAGAAATTGTTAACTCTGTGAGTTGCATTCACACATCGCTATGCCGTTTCTCAGAAGGCTTCTTTCAAGTTTTCATCTGAGGATATTTCCTTTTTCACCATAGCCCTCAATGAGCTCCCATATATCACTTTGTAGAACACAAGACAAAAGAGCTAGCAAACTGTTCCAAGAAGGGAAGGGTGAAACTCTGTGTGATGAAGTCACACATCAGAAAGCAATCTCTCAGAAAGCTTCTCTGTAGTGATTATCTGAGGATATTTCCTTTTTCACCATGGGCCCCTCTGGGCTCCCAAATCACACGTTGCAGTTTCCACGAAAATAGTGTTAGCACACTGCTTCCTGAGAACTAACCTGTAACTCTGTGAGAGGAATTCACAGAGCACAAAGACGTTTCTCAGAAAGCTTCTTTCACGTTTTGAACTGATGATATTTCGTTTATCAGCGTAGGCCTCAATACGATCCAAAGAAGTCCTTCTCAGCTTCCTCAAAAACACTGATAACGGACTGTTAACTGAAATATAAGTGTAACACTGTGAGGTGAATTCACAGATCACCAAGAAACTTCTAAGAAGCTTCCTTCTTGTTTTCATCCGAGTATATTTCCTTTGTCACCGTAACCTTCATTCTTTTCAGAAGTCTCCCATTGCAGAATTCCAGAAAACTGTGTTAGCACACTGAACAAGGAAGAGAAACGTGTAAATCTGTGAGTTGCATTCACACATCGCAATGCAGTTTCACAGAAGCCTTCTTTCCAGTTTTCATCTGAGGGTATTTCCTTTTTCACCATAGACCGCAATGAGCTCCCATATATCACTTTGCAGAACACAAGATAACAGAAGTTAGCAAACTGTTCCAAGAAGGTAAGGGTGGAACTCTGTGTGATGAAGTCACACATCAGGAAGCAATCTCTCAGAAAGCTTCTCTTTAGTTATTATCTGACGATAATTCCTTTTTCACAAAGGGCCCCTATGGGCTCCCACAACTCACTTTGCAGATTCCACCAAAAGAGTGTTAGCAAACTGCTTCCTGAGAACTAAGCTGTAACTCTGTGAGAGGAATTCACAGATCACAAAGAAGTTCCTCAGAAAGCTTCTTTCACCTTTTGAGCTGATGTTATTTCCTTTATCAGCGTAGGCCTCAATGCGATTAAGAAGTCCTTCTGAGATTCCTCAAAAAGAGTGATAATGGACTGTTGCAGGAAACATAAGTGTAACTCTGTGAGATGAATTCACACATCACCAAGAAGTTTCTAGGAAAACTTCTTTCTAGATTTTCATCCGAGTATATTTCCTTAGTCACGGTAAGATTCATTCTGTTCAGAAGTATCCCATTGCAGATTTCCAGAAAACTGTGTTAGCACACTGAACAAGAAAGAGAAACGTGTAATCCTGTGAGTTGCATTCACACATCGAAAGGCAGTTTACAGAAGGCTTCTTTCCAGTTTTCATCTGAGGATATTTCCTTTTTCACCATAGCCGTCAATGACCTCCCAAATATCACTTTGAAGAACAGAAGATAACAGAGTTAGCAAACTGTTACAAGAAGGGAAGGGTGGAACTCAGTGTGATGTAGTCACACATCAGAAAGCAATCTCTCAGAAAGCTTCTCTCTAGTTATTATCTGAGAATATTTCCTTTTTCACCATGGGCCCCTATGGGCTTCCAAATGTCACTTTGCAGGTTGCACGAAGAGAATGTTAGCAAACTGCTTCCTGAGAACTAAGCTGTAACAATGTGAGCGGAATTCACAGATCACAAAAAGTTTCTCAGAAAGCTTCTTTCACGTTTTGAACTCATGATATTTCCTTTATCAGCGTACGCCACAATGCGATCCAAAGAAGTCCTTCTCAGGTTCCTCAAAAAGAGTGATAATGGACTGTTGCAGGAAACATAAGTGTAACTCTGTGAGATGAATTCACAAATCACCAAGAAGTTTCTAGGAAAGCTTCTTTCTAGTTTTCATCCTAGGATATTCCTTCGTCTCCGTAAGCTTCATTGCGTTCAGAAGTATCCCGTTGAAGATTTCCAGAAAACTGTGTTAGCACACTGAACACTGAAGAGAAATGTGTAACTCTGTGAGTTGCATTCACACATCGCTATGCCGTTTCTCAGAAGGCTTCTTTCAAGTTTTCATCTGAGGATATTTCCTTTTTCACCATAGCCCTCAATGAGCTCCCATATATCACTTTGTAGAACACAAGACAAAAGAGCTAGCAAACTGTTCCAAGAAGGGAAGGGTGAAACTCTGTGTGATGAAGTCACACATCAGAAAGCAATCTCTCAGAAAGCTTCTCTGTAGTGATTATCTGAGGATATTTCCTTTTTCACCATGGGCCCCTCTGGGCTCCCAAATCTCACGTTGCAGTTTCCACGAAAATAGTGTTAGCACACTGCTTCCTGAGAACTAACCTGTAACTCTGTGAGAGGAATTCACAGAGCACAAAGACGTTTCTCAGAAAGCTTCTTTCACGTTTTGAACTGATGATATTTCGTTTATCAGCGTAGGCCTCAATACGATCCAAAGAAGTCCTTCTCAGCTTCCTCAAAAACACTGATAACGGACTGTTAACTGAAATATAAGTGTAACACTGTGAGGTGAATTCACAGATCACCAAGAAGCTTCTAAGAAGCTTCCTTCTTGTTTTCATCCGAGTATATTTCCTTTGTCACCGTAACCTTCATTCTTTCAGAAGTCTCCCATTGCAGATTCCAGAAAACTGTGTTAGCACACTGAACAAGGAAGAGAAACGTGTAAATCTGTGAGTTGCATTCACACATCGCAATGCAGTTTCACAGAAGCCTTCTTTCCAGTTTTCATCTGAGGATATTTCCTTTTTCACCATAGACCGCAATGAGCTCCCATATATCACTTTGCAGAACACAAGATAACAGAGTTAGCAAACTGTTCCAAGAAGGTAAGGGTGGAACTCTGTGTGATGAAGTCACACATCAGGAAGCAATCTCTCAGAAAGCTTCTCTTTAGTTATTATCTGACGATAATTCCTTTTTCACAATGGGCCCCTATGGGCTCCCACAACTCACTTTGCAGATTCCACCAAAAGAGTGTTAGCAAACTGCTTCCTGAGAACTAAGCTGTAACTCTGTGAGAGGAATTCACAGATCACAAAGAAGTTCCTCAGAAAGCTTCTTTCACCTTTTGAGCTGATGTTATTTCCTTTATCAGCGTAGGCCTCAATGCGATTTAAGAAGTCCTTCTGAGATTCCTCAAAAAGAGTGATAATGGACTGTTGCAGGAAACATAAGTGTAACTCTGTGAGATGAATTCACACATCACCAAGAAGTTTCTAGGAAAACTTCTTTCTAGATTTCATCCGAGTATATTTCCTTAGTCACGGTAAGATTCATTCTGTTCAGAAGTATCCCATTGCAGATTTCCAGAAAACTGTGTTAGCACACTGAACAAGAAAGAGAAACGTGTAATCCTGTGAGTTGCATTCACACATCGAAAGGCAGTTTACAGAAGGCTTCTTTCCAGTTTTCATCTGAGGATATTTCCTTTTTCACCATAGCCGTCAATGACCTCCCAAATATCACTTTGAAGAACAGAAGATAACAGAGTTAGCAAACTGTTACAAGAAGGGAAGGGTGGAACTCAGTGTGATGTAGTCACACATCAGAAAGCAATCTCTCAGAAAGCTTCTCTCTAGTTATTATCTGAGAATATTTCCTTTTTCACCATGGGCCCCTATGGGCTTCCCAAATGTCACTTTGCAGGTTGCACGAAGAGAATGTTAGCAAACTGCTTCCTGAGAACTAAGCTGTAACAATGTGAGCGGAATTCACAGATCACAAAAAAGTTTCTCAGAAAGCTTCTTTCACGTTTTGAACTCATGATATTTCCTTTATCAGCGTACGCCACAATGCGATCCAAAGAAGTCCTTCTCAGGTTCCTCAAAAAGAGTGATAATGGACTGTTGCAGGAAACATAAGTGTAACTCTGTGAGATGAATTCACAAATCACCAAGAAGTTTCTAGGAAAGCTTCTTTCTAGTTTTCATCCTAGGATATTCCCTTCGTCTCCGTAAGCTTCATTGCATTCAGAAGTATCCCGTTGAAGATTTCCAGAAAACTGTGTTAGCACACTGAACACTGAAGAGAAATTGTTAACTCTGTGAGTTGCATTCACACATCGCTATGCCGTTTCTCAGAAGGCTTCTTTCAAGTTTTCATCTGAGGATATTTCCTTTTTCACCATAGCCCTCAATGAGCTCCCATATATCACTTTGTAGAACACAAGACAAAAGAGCTAGCAAACTGTTCCAAGAAGGGAAGGGTGAAACTCTGTGTGATGAAGTCACACATCAGAAAGCAATCTCTCAGAAAGCTTCTCTGTAGTGATTATCTGAGGATATTTCCTTTTTCACCATGGGCCCCTCTGGGCTCCCAAATCTCACGTTGCAGTTTCCACGAAAATAGTGTTAGCACACTGCTTCCTGAGAACTAACCTGTAACTCTGTGAGAGGAATTCACAGAGCACAAAGACGTTTCTCAGAAAGCTTCTTTCACATTTTGAACTGATGATATTTCGTTTATCAGCGTAGGCCTCAATACGATCCAAAGAAGTCCTTCTCAGCTTCCTCAAAAACACTGATAACGGACTGTTAACTGAAATATAAGTGTAACACTGTGAGGTGAATTCACAGATCACCAAGAAACTTCTAAGAAACTTCCTTCTTGTTTTCATCCGAGTATATTTCCTTTGTCACCGTAAGCTTCATTCTTTCAGAAGTCTCCCATTGCAGATTCCAGAAAACTGTGTTAGCACACTGAACAAGGAAGAGAAACGTGTAAATCTGTGAGTTGCATTCACACATCGCAATGCAGTTTCACAGAAGCCTTCTTTCCAGTTTTCATCTGAGGGTATTTCCTTTTTCACCATAGACCGCAATGAGCTCCCATATATCACTTTGCAGAACACAAGATAACAGAAGTTAGCAAACTGTTCCAAGAAGGTAAGGGTGGAACTCTGTGTGATGAAGTCACACATCAGGAAGCAATCTCTCAGAAAGCTTCTCTTTAGTTATTATCTGACGATATTTCCTTTTTCACAAAGGGCCCCTATGGGCTCCCACAACTCACTTTGCAGATTCCACCAAAAGAGTGTTAGCAAACTGCTTCCTGAGAACTAAGCTGTAACTCTGTGAGAGGAATTCACAGATCACAAAGAAGTTCCTCAGAAAGCTTCTTTCACCTTTTGAGCTGATGTTATTTCCTTTATCAGCGTAGGCCTCAATGCGATCTAAAGAAGTCCTTCTGAGATTCCTCAAAAAGAGTGATAATGGACTGTTGCAGGAAACATAAGTGTAACTCTGTGAGATGAATTCACACATCACCAAGAAGTTTCTAGGAAAACTTCTTTCTAGATTTCATCCGAGTATATTTCCTTAGTCACAGTAAGATTCATTCTGTTCAGAAGTATCCCATTGCAGATTTCCAGAAAACTGTGTTAGCACACTGAACAAGAAGAGAAACGTGTAATCCTGTGAGTTGCATTCACACATCGAAAGGCAGTTTACAGAAGGCTTCTTTCCAGTTTTCATCTGAGGATATTTCCTTTTTCACCATAGCCCTAAATGAGCTCCCAAATATCACTTTCCAGAACACATCATACCAGTGTTAGCAAACTATTCCAAGAAGGGAAGGGTGGAACTCTGTGTGGTGAAGTCACACATCAGAAAGCAATCTCTCAGAAAGCTTCTCTCTAGTTATTATCTGAGGATATATCCATTTTCACCATGGGCAACTATGGGATCCCAAATCTCACTTTGTAGAGTCCACGAAAACAGTGTTAGCAAACTGCATCCTGAGAACTAAGCTGTAACTCTGTGAGTGGAATTCACAGATCACAAAGAAGTTTCTCAGAAAGCTTTTTTCACGTTTTGAACTGATGATA
Organism: Rhinopithecus roxellana; assembly: GCF_007565055.1. Classification (NCBI taxonomy): domain Eukaryota; kingdom Metazoa; phylum Chordata; class Mammalia; order Primates; family Cercopithecidae; genus Rhinopithecus; species Rhinopithecus roxellana. The sequence goes on along the minus strand of NC_044559.1, from coordinate 125,680,448 downwards.
TTTTATTTATCAGCGTCGGGCTCAATGTGATCCAAAGTATTCCTTCACAGGTTCCTCAAAACCAGTGATAATGGATTGTTGCAGGAACATAAGTGTAACTCTGTGAGGTTAATTCACACATAACCAAGAAGTTTCTAGGAAGCTTCTTCCTAGTTTTCAACTGAGGATATTTCCTTTGTCACCGCAAGCTTCATTGCGTTCTGAAGTATCCCATTGCAGATTTCCAGAAAACTGTGTTAGCACAATGAACACTGAAGAGAAAGGGGTAACTCTGTGAGTTGCATTCACACATCGCAATGCAGTTTCACAAAAGGCTTCTTTCCAGTTTTCATCTGAGGATATTTCAGGTAGGCCTCAATGCGGTCAACAGAAGTCCTTCTCAGTTTCCTCAAAAAAAGTGTTAATGGACTGTTGCAGGAAACATAAGTGTAACTCTGTGAGATGAATTCACGTCACCAAGAAGTTTCTAGGAAAGTTTCTTTCTAGTTTTCATCTGAGGATATTTCCTTTGTCACTCTAATATTCATAGCGTTCAGAAGTGTCTCATTGCAGATTTCCGGAAAACTGTGTTAGCTCACTGACACTGAAGAGAAACGTGTAACTCTGTGAGTTACATTCACACATCGCAATGCAGTTTCTCAGCAGGCTTCTTTCCAGTTTTCATCTGAGATTATTTCCTTTTCACCATAGCCCTAAATGAGCTCCCAAATATCAGTTTGCAGGACACAAGATAACAGAGTTAGCAAACTGTTCCAAGAAGGGAAGGGTGGAACTCTGTGTGATGAAGTTACACATCAGAAAGCAATCTCTCAGAAATCTTCTCTCTAGTTATTATGTGAGGATATTTCCTTTTTCACCATGGGCCCCTATGGGCTCCCAAATCTCATTTTGCAGATTCCACGAAAAGAGTGTTAGCAAACTGCTTCTGAGAACTAAGCTGTAACTCTGTGAGAGGAATTCACAGATCACAAAGAAGTTTCTCAGAAAGCTTCTTTCACGTTTCGAACTGATGATATTTCCTTTTTCAGCGTAGGCCTCAATGCGATCCAAATAGGTCTGTCTCAGGTTCCCCAAAAACAGTGATAATGGACTTTTGCAGGAAACATAAGTATAACTCTCTGAGATGAATTCACACATTACCAAGATGTTTCTAGGAAAGCTTCTTTCTAGTTTTCAACTCAGGATATTTCCTTTGTCACCGTAAGCTTCATTGCGTTCAGAAGTATCCCAATGCAGATTTCCAGAAAACTGGGTTAGCACACTGAACACTGAAGAGAAAGTGTAACTCTGTGAATTGAATTCACACATCGCAATGTAGTTTCTCAGAAGGATACTTTCCAGTTTTCATCTGAGGAAATTTCCTTTTTCACCATAGTCCTCAATGAGCTCCGAAATATCACCTTGCAGAACACAAGATAAGAGAGTTAGCAAACTGTTCCATGAAAGGAAGGGTGGAACTCTGTGTAATGAAGTCACACATCAGAAAGCAATCTCTCAGAAAGCTTCACTCTAGTTATAATCTGAGGATATTTCCTTTTCACCATGGGCCCCTATGGGCTCCAAACTCTCACTTTGCAGAATCCACGAAAAGCGTGTCAGCAAACTGCTTCCTGAGAACTAAGCTCTAACATTGTGGGAGAATTCACAGACCACAAAGAAGTTTCTCCGAAAACTTCTTCCACGTTTTGAACTGATGATATTTCCTTCATCAGCGTAGGCCTGAATGCGATCCAAAGAACTGCTTCGCAGGTTCCTCAAAAAGAGTGATAATGGACTGTTGCAGGAAACAAAAGTGTAAGTCTGTGAGGTGAATTCACACATCACTTAGAAGTTTCTAGGAAAACATCTCTCTAGTTTGCATCTGAGGATATTTCCCTTGTCACCGTATGCTTCATTGCATTCAGAACTACCCAATGCAGATTTCCAGAAAACTGTGTTAGCACACTGAACACTGAAGAGGAAGGTGTAACTCTGTGAGTTGCATTCACACATCGCAATGCAGTTTCTCTGAAGGCTTCTTTCCATTTTCATCTGAGGATATTTCCTTTTCCACCATAGCCCTCAATGAGCTTCCAAATATCACTTTGCAGAACACAAGATAACAGAGTTAGCAAACTGTTCCAAAAAGGGAAGGGTGGAACTCTGTGTGATGAAGTCACACAACAGAAAGCAATCTCTCAGAAAGCTTCTCTCTAGTTATTATCTTAGGATATTTTCTTTTTCACCATGGGCCCCTATGGGCTCCCAAATCTCACTTTGCATATTTCACGAAAAGAGTGTTAGCAAACGGCTTCCTGAAACTAAGGTGTAACTTTGTGAGAGGAATTCACAGATCACAAAGGAGTTTCTCAGAAAGCTTCTTTCACGTTTTAAACTGATGATATTTCCTTTATCAGCGTAGACTTCAATGCGATCCACAGAAGTCTTTCTCAGGTGCCTCAAAATCAGTGATAATGGACTGTTGCACGAAACATAAGTGTATCATTGGGAGATGAATTCACACATCACCAAGAAGACTCTAAGGAATTTTCTTTCTAGTTTTCAACTGAGGATATTTCCTTTGTCACCGTAAGCTTCATTGCGATCAGAAGTATCCCATTGCAGATTTCCAGAAAACTGGGTTAGCACACTGAACACTGAAGAGAAACGTGTAATTCTGTGAGTTGCATTCACACATCGAAAGGCAGTTTCTCAGAAGGCTTCTTTCCAGTTTTCATCTGAGGATATTTCCTTTTTCACCATAGCCCTAAACGAGCTCCCAAATATCACTTAGCAGAACACAAGATAAGAGAGTTAGCAAACTGTTCCAAGAAGGGAAGGGTGGACCTCTGTGTGATGAAGTCACACATCAGAAAGCAATCTCTCAGAAAGCTTCTCTCTACTTATTATCTGAGGATACTACCCTTTTCACCTTGGGCCCATATGGGCTCCCAAATCTCACTTTGCAGATTCCACGAAAAGAGTATTAGCAAACTGCTTCCTGAGAACTAAGCTGTAACTCAGTGAGAGGAATTCACAGATCACAAAGAAGTTTCTCAGAATGCTTCTTTCACGTTTTGAACTGATGATATTTCCTTTATCAGCGTAGGCCACAATGTGATCCAAAGAAGTCATTCTCAGATTCCTCAAAAATAGTGATAATGGACTGTTGCAGGAAACGTAAGGGTAACTCTGTGAGATGATTTCACACATCACCAAGAAGTTTCTAGGAAAGCTTCTTTCTCGTTTTCAACTGAGGATATTTCCTTTGTCACCGTAAGCTTCATTGCATTCAGAAGTATCCCAGTGCAGATTTCCAGAAAACTGTGTTAGCACACTGAACATTGAAGAGAAAGGTGTAACGCTGTGAGTTGCATTCACACATTGCAATGCATTTTCTCAGAAGGCTTCTTTCCAGTTTTGATCTGAGGATATTTCCTTTTTCACCATAGCCCCCAATCAGCTCCCAAATATCACTTTGCAGAACACAAGACAACAGAGTTAGCATGCTGTTCCAAGAAGGGAAGGGTGGAACCCTGTGTGATGAAGTCACATATCAGAGAGCAATCTCTCAGAAAGCTTCTCTCTTCTTATTATCTGAGGATATTTCCTTTTTCACCATGGTCCCCTATTGGCTCCCAAATTTCCCTTTGCAGATTCCACGAAAGGAATGTTAGCAAACAGCTTCCTGAGAACTAAGCTGTAACTCTGCGAGATGAATTCACAGATCAGAAAGAAGTTTCTCAGAAAGCTTCTTTCACGTTTTGAACTGGTGATATTTCCTTTATCAGCGTAGGCCTCAATGTGATCCAAAGAAGTCCTTCTCAGGTTTCTCAAAAACAGTGATAATGGACGGTGTCAGGAAATATAAGTGTAACTCTGTGAGATGAATTCACACATCACCAAGAAGTTTCTGGAAAAGCTTCTCTCTAGTTTTCAACCAAGGATATTTCCTTTGTCACCGTAAGCTTCATTGCGTTCAGAAGTATCCCATTGCAGATTGCCAGAAAACTGTGTCAGCACACTGAACACTGTAGAGAAAGGTGTAACTCTGTGAGTGGCATTCACACATGGCAATGCAGTCTCTCAGAAGGCTTCTTTCCACTTTTCATCTGAGGATATTTCCTTTTTCACCATAGCCTTCAATGAGCACCATAATATCTCTTTGCAGAACACAAGATAACAGAGTTAGCAAACTGTTGCAGGAAGGGAAGGGGGGAACCATGTGTGATGAAGTCACCCATCAGAAAGCAATCTCACATGAAGCTTCTCTGAAGTTATTATCTGAGGATATATGCATTTTCAGCATGGACAACTATGGGATCCCAAATCTACTTTGCAGATTCCAGGAAAAGGGTGTTAGCAAACTGCTTCCTGAGAACTAAGCCGTAACTCTGTGAGAGGAATTCACAGATCACAAAGAAGTTTCTCAGAAAGCTTCTTTCACGTTTTGAACTCATGATATTTACTTTCTCAGCGTAGGCCTCAATGCGATCCAAAGAAATCCTTCTCAGGTTCCTCAAAATCAGTGATACTAGACTGTTGCAGGAAACATAAGTGTAACTAAGTGAGATGAATTCACACATCCCAAAGAAGTTTCTAGGAAAGCTTCTTTCTACTTTTCATCTGAGGATATTTCCTTTGTCACCGTAAGCTTCATTGTCTTCAGACATATCCCCTGGCAGATTTCCAGAAAACAGTGTTATCACACTGAACACTGAAGAGAAAGGTGTTACTCTTTGAGTTGCATTCACACGTCACAATGCAGTTTCTCAGAAGGCTTCTTTCCTTTTTTCATCTGAGGATATTTCGTTTTTCACCATACCCCTCAATGAGCTCCCAAATATCACTTTGCAGAACACAAGATAACAGAGTTAGCATACTGTTCCAAGAAGGGAAGGGTGGAACTCTGTGTGATGAAGTCACACATCAGAAAGCAATCTCTCAGAAAGCTTCTCTCTAGTTATTATCTGAGTACTTTCCCTATTTCAATATAGGCCCATAGGGGCTCCCAAATCTACTTTGCAGATTCCACGAAAAGTGTGCTACCAAACTGCTTCCTGAGAACTAAGCTGTAACTCTGTGAGAGGAATTCACAGATCACAAAGAAGTTTCTCAGAAAGCTTCTATCACGTTGTGAACTGATGATATTTCCTTTATCAGCGTTGGCCTCAATGCGATCCAAAGAAGTCCTTCTCAGGTTCCTCAAAAACAGTGATAACGGACTGTTGCACGAAACATCTGTGTAAAACTGTGAGATGAATTCACACATCACAAAGAAGTTTCTACGAAAGCTTCTCTCTAGTTTTCATTTGAGGATATTTCCTTTGTCACCGAAAGCTTCAAGGCGTTCAGAAATATCCCCTTGCAGATTTCCAGAAAACCATGTTGTCACACTGAACACTGAAGAGAAAGGTGTTACTCTGTGAGTTGCATTCACACGTCGCAATGCAGTTTTTCAGAGGCTTCTTTCCAGTTTTCATCTGAGATTATTTCCTTTTTCACCATAGCCCTCAATGAGCTCCCAAATATCATTTTGCAGAACACAAGATTACAGAGTTAGCAAACTGTTCCAAGAAGGGAAAGGTGGAACTCTGTGTGATGAAGTCACACATCAGAAAGCAATCTCTCAGAAAGCTTCTCTCTAGTTATTATCTGAGGATATTTCCTTTTTCACCATGGGCCCCTATGGGCTCCCAAATCTCACGTTGCAGATTCCACGAAAAGAGTGTTAGCAAACTGTTCCTGAGAACTGAGCTGTATTTCTGTGAGAGGAATTCACAGATCACAAAGAAGTTTCTCAGAAAGCTTCTTTCACGTTTTGAACTGATGGTATTTCCTTTATCAGCGTAGGCCTCAATGCGGTCAAAAGAAGTCCTTCTTAGGTTCCTCAAAAAAAGTGATAATGGACTGTTGCAGGAAACATAAGTGTAACTCTGTTAGATGAATTCACCCATCACGAAGAAGTTTCTATGAACGCTTCTTTCTCGTTTTCAACAGAGGATATTTGCTTTGTCACCGTAAGCTTCATTGCGTTCAGATATATCCCATTGCAGATTTCCAGAAAAGTATGTTAGCACATTGAACACTGAAGAGAAACGTGTAACTCTGTGAGTTGCATTCACCCATCGCAAAGCAGTTTCACAGAAGGCTTCTTTCCGTTTTCATCTGAGGATATTTCGTTTTTCACCATTCCCCTCAATGAGCTCCCAAATATCACTTTGGAGAACACAAGATAACAGAGTTAGCAACTGTTCCAAGAAGGGCAGGGTGGAACTCTGTGTGATGAATTCACACATCAGAAAGCAATCTCTCAGTAAGCTTCTCTGTAGTTATTACCTGAGGATATTTCCTTTTTCACCATGGGCAGCAACGGGCTCCCAAACCTCACTTCGCAGATTCCACAAAAAGAGTGTTACCAAACTGCTTCCTTAGAAATAAGCTGTAACTCTGTGAGAGGAATTCACAGATCACAAAGAACTTTCTCAGAAAGCTTCTTTCAGGTTTTGAACTTACGATATTTAATTTAACAGCGTAGGCCTCAAATCGATCCAAAGAAGTCCTTCTCAGGTTCCTCAAAAACAGTGATAATAGACTGTTGCAAGAAACATAAGCGTAAGTCTGTGAGTTGAATTCCCACATCACGAAGAATTTTCTAGGAAAGCTTCTTTCCAGTATTCATCTGAGGATATTTCCTTTGTCACAGTAAGCTTCATTATGTTCAGAAGTATCCCATTGCAGATTCCCATAAAGCTGTGTTAGCACACTGAACACTGAAGAGAAAGGTGTAACTCTGTGAGTTGCATTCACACATCACAATGCAGTTTCTCAGAAGGCTTCTTTCCAGTTTTCATCTGAGGATATTTCCTTTTTCACCATAGCCCTCAATGAGCTCCCAAATATCACCTTGCGGAACACAAGATAACAGAGTTAGCAAACTGTTCCAAGAAGGGAACGGTGGAACTCTGTGTGATGACGTCACACATCAGAAAGCAATCTCTCGGAAAACTTTTCTCTAGGTATTCTCTCTGGATATTTCCTTATTCACCATGGGACCCAACGGGCTCCCAAATCTCACTTTGCAGATTCCACGAAAAGAGTGTTCACAAACTGCTTCCTGAGAACTAAGCTGTAACTCTGTGAGAGAATCACACATCACAAAGAAGTTTCTCAGAAAGCTTCGTTCATGTTTTGAACTGATGATATTTACTTTATCAGCTTAGGCCTCAGTGCGATCCAAAGAAGTCATTCTTATGTTCCTCAAAAACAGTGATAGTGGACTGTTGCAGGAAAAATAAGTGTAACTGTGTGAGATGAATTCACACATCACCAAGAAGTTTTTTAAGAAAGCTTTTCGAAGTTATCTTCTGAGGATATTCCCTTTGTCACCATAAGCTTCATTACGTTCAGAAGTATCCCATTGCAGATTTACAGAAAACTGTGTGAGGACACTGAACGCTGAAGAGAAAGGTGTAACTCTGTGAGTTGCATTCACACGTCACAATGCAGTTTCTCAGAAGGCTTCTTTCCAGTTTCCATCTGAGGATATTTCCTTTTTCACCATAGACCTAAATGAGCTCCCAAATATCACTTTGCAGAACACAAAATAACAGAGTTAGCAAACTGTTCCAAGAAGGGAAGGGTGGAACTCTGTGTGATGAAGTCACACATCAGAAAGCAATCTCTACGAAAGCTTCTCTCTAGTTATTTTCTGAGGATAGTTCCTTTTTCACCATGGGCCCCTATGGGCTCCCAAATCTCACTTTGCAGATTGCATGAAAAGAGTGTTAGCAAACTGCTTCCTGAGAACTAAGTTGTAACTCTGTGAGAGGAATTCACAGATCACAAAGAAGTTTCTCAGAAAGCTTCTTTCACGATTTGAACTGATGATATTTCCTTTATCAGCGTGGGCCTCAATGCGATCCAAAGAAGTCCTTCTCAGGTTCCTCAAAAACAGTGATAATGGACTGTTGCACGAAACATCTGTGTCAAACTGTGAGATGAATTCACACATCACAAAGAAGTTTCTACGAAAGCTTCATTCTAGTTTTCGTCTGAGGATATTTCCTTTGTCACCGTAAGCTTCATTGCATTCAGAAATATCCCCTTGCAGATTTCCAGAAAACCGTGTTATCACACTGAACACTGAAGAGAAAGGTGTTACTCTGTGAGTTGCATTCACACGTCGCAATGCAGTTTCTCAGAAGCCTTCTTTCCATTTTTCATCTGAGATTATTTCCTTTTTCACCATAGCCCTCAATGAGCTCCCAAATATCACTTTGCAGAACACAAGATAACAGAGTTAGCAAGCTGTTACAAGAAGGGAAGGGTGGTACTCTGTGTGATGAAGTCACACTTCAGAAAGCAACCTCTCTGAAAGCTTCTCTCTAGTAATTATCGTACGATAATTCCTTTTTTAACATGGGTCCCTATGGGCTCCCAAATCTCACTTTGCAGATTCCACGAGAAGAGTGTTTGCAAACTGCTTCCTGAGAACTAAGCTGTAAGTCTGTGAGAGAAATTCACAAATCACAAAGAAGTTTCTCAGAAAGCTTCTTTCACGTTTTGAACTGATGATATTTCCTTTATCAACATAGGATTCAATGCGATGCAAAAAATCCTTCTCAGGTTCCTCAACAACAGTGATAATGGACTGTTGCATGACACATAAGTGTAACTCTGTGAGATGAATTCACACATCACCAAGAAGTTTCTAGGAAAGCTTCTTTCCAGTTTTCATCTGAGGATATTTCCTTTGTCACGGTAAGCTTCATTACGTTCAGAAGTATCCCATTGCAGATTTACAGAAAACTGTGTGAGGACACTGAACGCTGAAGAGAAAGGTGTAACTCTGTGAGTTGCATTCACACTTCGCAATGCAGTTTCTCAGAAGGCTTCTTTCCAGTTTCCAACTGAGGATATTTCCTTTTTCACCATAGACCTAAATGAGCTCCCAAATATCACTTTGCAGAACACAACATAACAGAGTTAGCAAACTGTTCCAAGAAGGGAAGGGTGGAACTATGTGTGATGAAGTCACACATCAGAAAGCAATCTCTAAAAAAGCTTCTCTCTAGTTATTTCCTGAGGATAGTTCCTTTTTCACCATGGGCCCCTATGGGCTCCCAAATCTTACTTTACAGATTACATGAAAAGAGTGATAGCAAAGTGCTTGCTGAGAACTAAGTTGTAACTCTGTGAGAGGAATTCACAGATCACAAGGACGTTTCTCAGAAACCTTCTTCCACGTTTTGAAATGACGATATTTTATTTATCAGCGTAGGCCTAAATGCGATCCTAAGAATTCCTTCTCAGGTTCCTCACAAATAGTGATAATAGACTGTTGCAAGAAACATAAGTGTAACATTGTGAGATGAATTCACACATCCCCAAGAAGTTTCTAGGAAAGCTTCTTTCTAGTTGTCATCTGAGGATATTTCCTTTGTCACCATAAGCTTCATTGCGTTCAGAAGTATCCCATTGCACATTTCCAGAAAAGTGTGCCAGCACACAGAACACAGAAGAGAAAGGTGTAACTCTGTGAATTGCATTCACACATCACAATGCAGTTTCTCAGAAGGCTTCTTTCCAGTTTTCATCTGAGGATATTTCCTTTTTCCCCATAGCCCTCAATGAGCTCCCAAAGATCACATTGCAGAACACAAGATAACAGAGTTAGCAAACTGTTCCGAGAAGGAAAGGGTGGAACTCTGTGTGGTGAAGTCACACATCAGAAAGCAATCTCTCAGAAAGCATCTCTCTAGTTATTATCGGAGGATATTTCCTTCTTCACCATGGGCCACAATGGGCTCCCAAATCTCACTTTACAGATTCCACGAAAAGGGTGTTAGCAAACTGCTTCCTGAGAACTAAGCTGTAACTCTGTGACAGGAAATCACAGATCACACAGACTTTTCTCTGAAAAGTACTTTCCCGTTTTGAACTGATGATATTTTATTTAACTGCGTAGGCCTCAATGCGATCCAAAGTATTCCTTCTCAGGTACCTCAAAATTAGTGATAATGGATTGTTGCAGGAAGCAGAAGTGTAACTCTGTGAGATGAATTCACACGTCACCAAAAGTTTCTAGGAAAGCTTCTTTCTAGTTTTCATCTGAGGATATTAACTTTGTCACCGTAAGCTTCAGTGCATTCAGAAGAATCCCATTGCCCATTTCCAGAAAAGTGTGTCAGCAAACAGAACACTGAAGAGAAAGGTGTAACTCTGTGAGTTGCATTCACACATCGAAATGCAGTTTCTCAGAAGGCTTCGTTCCAGTTTTCATCTGAGGACATTTCCTTTTTTCCCATAGACCTCAATGAGCTCCCAAATATCATTTTGCAGAACACAAGATAATAGAGATAGTAAACTGTTCCAAGAAGGGAAGGGGGGAACTCTGTGTGATGAAGTCACACATCAGAAAGCAATCTCTCAGAAAGCTTCTTTCTAGTTATTTTCTGACGATATTTCCTTTTTCACCATGGGCCCCTATGGGCTCCCAAATCTTACTTTACAGATTCCACGAAAAGAGTGTTAGCAAACTGCTTCCTGAGAACTAAGCTGTAACTCTGTGAGAGGAATTCGCAGATCACAAGGAAGTTTCTCAGAAACCTTCTTTCACGTTTTGAAATGAAGATATTTTATTTATCAGCGTAGGCATAAATGCGATCTTAAGAATTCTTTCTCAGGTTCCGCAAAAATAGTGTTAATGGACTGTTGCACGAAACATAAGTGTAACATTGTGAGATGAATTCACACATCACCAAGAAGTTTCTAGGAAAGCTTCTTTCTTTTTTTCATCTGAGGGTATTTCCTTTGTCACCGTAAGCTTCATTGCGCTCAGAAGTATCCCATTGCACATTTCCAAAAACCGTGTGTCAGCAAACAGAACACTGAAGAGAAAGGTGTAACTCTGTGAATTGCATTCACACATCGCAATGCAGTTTCTCAGAAGGCTTCTTTCCAGTTTTCATATGAGGATATTTCCTTTTTCACCATAGCCCTCAATGAGCTCCCAAATATCACTTTTCAGAACACAAGATAACAGAGTTTGCAAACTGTTCCAACAAGGGAACGGTGGAACTCTGTGTGATGAAGTCACACATCAGAAACAATGTCTCAGATCAGAAACAATGTCTCAGAAAGTTTCTCTCTAGTAATTATCTGAGGATACTTCCTTTTTCACCATGGGCCCCTAGGGGCTCCCAAATCTCACTTTGCAGATTACACGAAAAGTGCGTTAGCAAACTGCTTCCGAGAACTAAGTTGTAACTCTGTGAGAGGAATTCACACATCACAAAGAAGTTTCTCAGAAAGCTTCGTTCACGTTTTGAACTGATGATATTTCCTTTATCAGCTTAGGCCTCAGTGCGATCCAAAGAAGTCATTCTTATGTTCCTCAAAAACAGTGATAGTGGACAGTTGCAGGAAACATAAGTGTAAGTGTGTGAGATGAATTCACACATCACCAGGAAGTTTTTTAAGAAAGCTTTTCGTAGTTTTCATCTGAGGATATTTCCTTTGTCACCGTAAGCTTCATTACGTTCAGAAGTATCCCATTGCAGATTTACAGAAAACTGTGTGAGGTCACTGAACGCTGAAGAGAAAGGTGTAACTCTGTGAGTTGCATTCACACTTCGCAATGCAGTTTCTCAGAAGGCTTCTGTCCAGTTTCCATCTGAGGATATTTCCTTTTTCACCGTAGACCTAAATGAGCTCCCAAATATCACTTTGCAGAACACAAAATAACAGAGTTAGCAAACTGTTCCAAGAAGGGAAGGGTGGAACTATGTGTGATGAAGTCACACATCAGAAAGCAATCTCTAAGAAAGCTTCTCTCTAGTTATTTTCTGAGGATAGTTCCTTTTTCACCATGGGCCCCTATGGGCTCCCAAATCTTACTTTACAGATTACACGAAAAGAGTGTTAGCAAACTGCTTCCTGAGAACTAAGTTGTAACTCTGTGAGAGGAATTCACAGATCACAAGGAAGTTTCTCAGAAACCTTCTTTCACGTTTTGAAATGACGATATTTTATTTATCAGCGTAGGCATATATGCGATCCTAAGAATTCCTTCTCAGGTTCCTCACAAATAGTGATAATAGACTGTTGCACGAAACATAAGTGTAACATTGTCAGATGAATTCACACATCACCAAGAAGTTTCCTGGAAAGCTTCTTTCTAGTTTCCATCTGAGGATATTTCCTTTCTCACCGTAAGCTTCATTGCGTTCAAAAGTATCCCATTGCACATTTCCAGAAAAGTGTGTCAAGCAAACAGAACACTGAAGAGAAAGGTGTAACGCTGTGAGTTGCATTCTCACATCACAATGCAGTTTCTCAGAAGGCTTCTTTCCAGTTTTCATCTGAGGATATTTCCTTTTTCACCATAGCCCTCAATGAGGTACCAAATATCACATTGAAGAACCCAAGATAACAGAGTTACCAAACTGTTCCAAGAAGGGAAGTGTGGAACTCTGTGTGATGAAGTCACTTATCAGAAAGCAATATCTCTGAAAGCGTCTCTCTAGTTATTATCTGAGAATAGTTCCTTTTTCACCATGGGCCCCTAAGGGCTCCGAAATCTCACTTTGCAAATTCCACGAAAAGAGTGTTAGTAAACTGCTTCCTGAGTACTAAGCTGTAACTCTGTGAGAGAAATTCACAAATCACATAGAAGTTTCTCAGAAAGCTTCTTTCAGGTTTTGAACTGATGATATTTCCTTTATCAGCGTAGGCCTCAATGCGATCCAAAGAAGTCCTTCTCAGGTACCTCAAAAACAGTGATAATGGACTGTGAAGGAAACATAAGTGGAACTCTGTGAGATGAATTCACACATCACCAAGAAGTTTCCTGGAAAGCTTCTTTCTAGTTTTCAACTGAGGATATTTCCTTTTTCACCATAACCCTCACTGAGCTCCCAAATAACATTTTGTAGAACACAAGATAACAGAGTTAGCAGACTGTTCCAAGAACGGAAGGGTGGAAATCAGTGTGATGAAGTCACACAACAGAAAGCAATCTATCAGAAAGCTTCTCTCTAGTTATTATCTTAGGATATTTTCTTTTTCACCATGGGCCCCTTTGGGCTCCCAAATCTCACTTTGCAGATTTCACGAAAAGAGTGTTAGCAAACAGCTTCCTGAAACTAAGGTGTAACTTTGTGAGAGGAATTCACAGATCACAAAGGAGTTTCTCAGAAAGCTTCTTCCACGTTTTAAACTGATGATATTTCCTTTATCAGCGTAGACTTCAATGCGATCCACAGAAGTCTTTCTCAGGTGCCTCAAAATCAGTGATAATGGACTGTTGCACGAAACATAAGTGTATCATTGGGAGATGAATTCACACATCACCAAGAGGATTCTAAGGAATTTTCTTTCTAGTTTTCAACTGAGGATATTTCCTTTGTCACCGTAAGCTTCATTGCGATCAGAAGTATCCCATTGCAGATTTCCAGAAAACTGGGTTAGCACACTGAACACTGAAGAGAAACGTGTAATTCTGTGAGTTGCATTCACACATCGAAAGGCAGTTTCTCAGAAGGCTTCTTTCCAGTTTTCATCTGAGAATATTTCCTTTTTCACCATAGCCCTAAACGAGCTCCCAAATATCACTTAGCAGAACACAAGATAAGAGAGTTAGCAAACTGTTCCAAGAAGGGAAGGGTGGACCTCTGTGTGATGAAGTCACACATCAGAAAGCAATCTCTCAGAAAGCTTCTCTCTACTTATTATCTGAGGATACTACCCTTTTCACCTTGGGCCCATATGGGCTCCCAAATCTCACTTTGCAGATTCCACGAAAAGAGTATTAGCAAACTGCTTCCTGAGAACTAAGCTGTAACTCAGTGAGAGGAATTCACAGATCACAAAGAAGTTTCTCAGAATGCTTCTTTCACGTTTTGAACTGATGATATTTGCTTTATCAGCGTAGGCCACAATGTGATCCAAAGAAGTCATTCTCAGATTCCTCAAAAATAGTGATAATGGACTGTTGCAGGAAACGTAAGGGTAACTCTGTGAGATGATTTCACACATCACCAAGAAGTTTCTAGGAAAGCTTCTTTCTCGTTTTCAACTGAGGATATTTCCTTTGTCACCGTAAGTGTCATTGCATTCAGAAGTATCCCAGGGCAGATTTCCAGAAAACTGTGTTAGCACACTGAACATTGAAGAGAAAGGTGTAACGCTGTGAGTTGCATTCACACATTGCAATGCATTTTCTCAGAAGGCTTCTTTCCAGTTTTGATCTGAGGATATTTCCTTTTTCACCATAGCCCCCAATCAGCTCCCAAATATCACTTTGCAGAACACAAGACAACAGAGTTAGCATGCTGTTCCAAGAAGGGAAGGGTGGAACCCTGTGTGATGAAGTCACATATCAGAGAGCAATCTCTCAGAAAGCTTCTCTCTTCTTATTATCTGAGGATATTTCCTTTTTCACCATGGTCCCCTATTGGCTCCCAAATTTCCCTTTGCAGATTCCACGAAAGGAATGTTAGCAAACAGCTTCCTGAGAACTAAGCTGTAACTCTGCGAGATGAATTCACAGATCAGAAAGAAGTTTCTCAGAAAGCTTCTTTCACGTTTTGAACTGGTGATATTTCCTTTATCAGCGTAGGCCTCAATGTGATCCAAAGAAGTCCTTCTCAGGTTTCTCAAAAACAGTGATAATGGACGGTGTCAGGAAATATAAGTGTAACTCTGTGAGATGAATTCACACATCACCAAGAAGTTTCTGGAAAAGCTTCTCTCTAGTTTTCAACCAAGGATATTTCCTTTGTCACCGTAAGCTTCATTGCGTTCAGAAGTATCCCATTGCAGATTGCCAGAAAACTGTGTCAGCACACTGAACACTGTAGAGAAAGGTGTAACTCTGTGAGTGGCATTCACACATGGCAATGCAGTCTCTCAGAAGGCTTCTTTCCACTTTTCATCTGAGGATATTTCCTTTTTCACCATAGCCTTCAATGAGCACCATAATATCTCTTTGCAGAACACAAGATAACAGAGTTAGCAAACTGTTGCAGGAAGGGAAGGGGGGAACCATGTGTGATGAAGTCACCCATCAGAAAGCAATCTCACATGAAGCTTCTCTGAAGTTATTATCTGAGGATATATGCATTTTCAGCATGGACAACTATGGGATCCCAAATCTACTTTGCAGATTCCAGGAAAAGGGTGTTAGCAAACTGCTTCCTGAGAACTAAGCCGTAACTCTGTGAGAGGAATTCACAGATCACAAAGAAGTTTCTCAGAAAGCTTCTTTCACGTTTTGAACTCATGATATTTACTTTCTCAGCGTAGGCCTCAATGCGATCCAAAGAAATCCTTCTCAGGTTCCTCAAAATCAGTGATACTAGACTGTTGCAGGAAACATAAGTGTAACTAAGTGAGATGAATTCACACATCCCAAAGAAGTTTCTAGGAAAGCTTCTTTCTACTTTTCATCTGAGGATATTTCCTTTGTCACCGTAAGCTTCATTGTCTTCAGACATATCCCCTGGCAGATTTCCAGAAAACAGTGTTATCACACTGAACACTGAAGAGAAAGGTGTTACTCTTTGAGTTGCATTCACACGTCACAATGCAGTTTCTCAGAAGGCTTCTTTCCTTTTTTCATCTGAGGATATTTCGTTTTTCACCATACCCCTCAATGAGCTCCCAAATATCACTTTGCAGAACACAAGATAACAGAGTTAGCATACTGTTCCAAGAAGGGAAGGGTGGAACTCTGTGTGATGAAGTCACACATCAGAAAGCAATCTCTCAGAAAGCTTCTCTCTAGTTATTATCTGAGTACTTTCCCTATTTCAATATAGGCCCATAGGGGCTCCCAAATCTACTTTGCAGATTCCACGAAAAGTGTGCTACCAAACTGCTTCCTGAGAACTAAGCTGTAACTCTGTGAGAGGAATTCACAGATCACAAAGAAGTTTCTCAGAAAGCTTCTATCACGTTGTGAACTGATGATATTTCCTTTATCAGCGTTGGCCTCAATGCGATCCAAAGAAGTCCTTCTCAGGTTCCTCAAAAACAGTGATAACGGACTGTTGCACGAAACATCTGTGTAAAACTGTGAGATGAATTCACACATCACAAAGAAGTTTCTACGAAAGCTTCTCTCTAGTTTTCATTTGAGGATATTTCCTTTGTCACCGAAAGCTTCAAGGCGTTCAGAAATATCCCCTTGCAGATTTCCAGAAAACCATGTTGTCACACTGAACACTGAAGAGAAAGGTGTTACTCTGTGAGTTGCATTCACACGTCGCAATGCAGTTTTTCAGAGGCTTCTTTCCAGTTTTCATCTGAGATTATTTCCTTTTTCACCATAGCCCTCAATGAGCTCCCAAATATCATTTTGCAGAACACAAGATTACAGAGTTAGCAAACTGTTCCAAGAAGGGAAAGGTGGAACTCTGTGTGATGAAGTCACACATCAGAAAGCAATCTCTCAGAAAGCTTCTCTCTAGTTATTATCTGAGGATATTTCCTTTTTCACCATGGGCCCCTATGGGCTCCCAAATCTCACGTTGCAGATTCCACGAAAAGAGTGTTAGCAAACTGTTCCTGAGAACTGAGCTGTATTTCTGTGAGAGGAATTCACAGATCACAAAGAAGTTTCTCAGAAAGCTTCTTTCACGTTTTGAACTGATGGTATTTCCTTTATCAGCGTAGGCCTCAATGCGGTCAAAAGAAGTCCTTCTTAGGTTCCTCAAAAAAAGTGATAATGGACTGTTGCAGGAAACATAAGTGTAACTCTGTTAGATGAATTCACCCATCACGAAGAAGTTTCTATGAACGCTTCTTTCTCGTTTTCAACAGAGGATATTTGCTTTGTCACCGTAAGCTTCATTGCGTTCAGATATATCCCATTGCAGATTTCCAGAAAAGTATGTTAGCACATTGAACACTGAAGAGAAACGTGTAACTCTGTGAGTTGCATTCACCCATCGCAAAGCAGTTTCACAGAAGGCTTCTTTCCGTTTTCATCTGAGGATATTTCGTTTTTCACCATTCCCCTCAATGAGCTCCCAAATATCACTTTGGAGAACACAAGATAACAGAGTTAGCAACTGTTCCAAGAAGGGCAGGGTGGAACTCTGTGTGATGAATTCACACATCAGAAAGCAATCTCTCAGTAAGCTTCTCTGTAGTTATTACCTGAGGATATTTCCTTTTTCACCATGGGCAGCAACGGGCTCCCAAACCTCACTTCGCAGATTCCACAAAAAGAGTGTTACCAAACTGCTTCCTTAGAAATAAGCTGTAACTCTGTGAGAGGAATTCACAGATCACAAAGAACTTTCTCAGAAAGCTTCTTTCAGGTTTTGAACTTACGATATTTAATTTAACAGCGTAGGCCTCAAATCGATCCAAAGAAGTCCTTCTCAGGTTCCTCAAAAACAGTGATAATAGACTGTTGCAAGAAACATAAGCGTAAGTCTGTGAGTTGAATTCCCACATCACGAAGAATTTTCTAGGAAAGCTTCTTTCCAGTATTCATCTGAGGATATTTCCTTTGTCACAGTAAGCTTCATTATGTTCAGAAGTATCCCATTGCAGATTCCCATAAAGCTGTGTTAGCACACTGAACACTGAAGAGAAAGGTGTAACTCTGTGAGTTGCATTCACACATCACAATGCAGTTTCTCAGAAGGCTTCTTTCCAGTTTTCATCTGAGGATATTTCCTTTTTCACCATAGCCCTCAATGAGCTCCCAAATATCACCTTGCGGAACACAAGATAACAGAGTTAGCAAACTGTTCCAAGAAGGGAACGGTGGAACTCTGTGTGATGACGTCACACATCAGAAAGCAATCTCTCGGAAAACTTTTCTCTAGGTATTCTCTCTGGATATTTCCTTATTCACCATGGGACCCAACGGGCTCCCAAATCTCACTTTGCAGATTCCACGAAAAGAGTGTTCACAAACTGCTTCCTGAGAACTAAGCTGTAACTCTGTGAGAGAATCACACATCACAAAGAAGTTTCTCAGAAAGCTTCGTTCATGTTTTGAACTGATGATATTTACTTTATCAGCTTAGGCCTCAGTGCGATCCAAAGAAGTCATTCTTATGTTCCTCAAAAACAGTGATAGTGGACTGTTGCAGGAAAAATAAGTGTAACTGTGTGAGATGAATTCACACATCACCAAGAAGTTTTTTAAGAAAGCTTTTCGAAGTTATCTTCTGAGGATATTCCCTTTGTCACCATAAGCTTCATTACGTTCAGAAGTATCCCATTGCAGATTTACAGAAAACTGTGTGAGGACACTGAACGCTGAAGAGAAAGGTGTAACTCTGTGAGTTGCATTCACACGTCACAATGCAGTTTCTCAGAAGGCTTCTTTCCAGTTTCCATCTGAGGATATTTCCTTTTTCACCATAGACCTAAATGAGCTCCCAAATATCACTTTGCAGAACACAAAATAACAGAGTTAGCAAACTGTTCCAAGAAGGGAAGGGTGGAACTCTGTGTGATGAAGTCACACATCAGAAAGCAATCTCTACGAAAGCTTCTCTCTAGTTATTTTCTGAGGATAGTTCCTTTTTCACCATGGGCCCCTATGGGCTCCCAAATCTCACTTTGCAGATTGCATGAAAAGAGTGTTAGCAAACTGCTTCCTGAGAACTAAGTTGTAACTCTGTGAGAGGAATTCACAGATCACAAAGAAGTTTCTCAGAAAGCTTCTTTCACGATTTGAACTGATGATATTTCCTTTATCAGCGTGGGCCTCAATGCGATCCAAAGAAGTCCTTCTCAGGTTCCTCAAAAACAGTGATAATGGACTGTTGCACGAAACATCTGTGTCAAACTGTGAGATGAATTCACACATCACAAAGAAGTTTCTACGAAAGCTTCATTCTAGTTTTCGTCTGAGGATATTTCCTTTGTCACCGTAAGCTTCATTGCATTCAGAAATATCCCCTTGCAGATTTCCAGAAAACCGTGTTATCACACTGAACACTGAAGAGAAAGGTGTTACTCTGTGAGTTGCATTCACACGTCGCAATGCAGTTTCTCAGAAGCCTTCTTTCCATTTTTCATCTGAGATTATTTCCTTTTTCACCATAGCCCTCAATGAGCTCCCAAATATCACTTTGCAGAACACAAGATAACAGAGTTAGCAAGCTGTTACAAGAAGGGAAGGGTGGTACTCTGTGTGATGAAGTCACACTTCAGAAAGCAACCTCTCTGAAAGCTTCTCTCTAGTAATTATCGTACGATAATTCCTTTTTTAACATGGGTCCCTATGGGCTCCCAAATCTCACTTTGCAGATTCCACGAGAAGAGTGTTTGCAAACTGCTTCCTGAGAACTAAGCTGTAAGTCTGTGAGAGAAATTCACAAATCACAAAGAAGTTTCTCAGAAAGCTTCTTTCACGTTTTGAACTGATGATATTTCCTTTATCAACATAGGATTCAATGCGATGCAAAAAATCCTTCTCAGGTTCCTCAACAACAGTGATAATGGACTGTTGCATGACACATAAGTGTAACTCTGTGAGATGAATTCACACATCACCAAGAAGTTTCTAGGAAAGCTTCTTTCCAGTTTTCATCTGAGGATATTTCCTTTGTCACGGTAAGCTTCATTACGTTCAGAAGTATCCCATTGCAGATTTACAGAAAACTGTGTGAGGACACTGAACGCTGAAGAGAAAGGTGTAACTCTGTGAGTTGCATTCACACTTCGCAATGCAGTTTCTCAGAAGGCTTCTTTCCAGTTTCCAACTGAGGATATTTCCTTTTTCACCATAGACCTAAATGAGCTCCCAAATATCACTTTGCAGAACACAACATAACAGAGTTAGCAAACTGTTCCAAGAAGGGAAGGGTGGAACTATGTGTGATGAAGTCACACATCAGAAAGCAATCTCTAAAAAAGCTTCTCTCTAGTTATTTCCTGAGGATAGTTCCTTTTTCACCATGGGCCCCTATGGGCTCCCAAATCTTACTTTACAGATTACATGAAAAGAGTGATAGCAAAGTGCTTGCTGAGAACTAAGTTGTAACTCTGTGAGAGGAATTCACAGATCACAAGGACGTTTCTCAGAAACCTTCTTCCACGTTTTGAAATGACGATATTTTATTTATCAGCGTAGGCCTAAATGCGATCCTAAGAATTCCTTCTCAGGTTCCTCACAAATAGTGATAATAGACTGTTGCAAGAAACATAAGTGTAACATTGTGAGATGAATTCACACATCCCCAAGAAGTTTCTAGGAAAGCTTCTTTCTAGTTGTCATCTGAGGATATTTCCTTTGTCACCATAAGCTTCATTGCGTTCAGAAGTATCCCATTGCACATTTCCAGAAAAGTGTGCCAGCACACAGAACACAGAAGAGAAAGGTGTAACTCTGTGAATTGCATTCACACATCACAATGCAGTTTCTCAGAAGGCTTCTTTCCAGTTTTCATCTGAGGATATTTCCTTTTTCCCCATAGCCCTCAATGAGCTCCCAAAGATCACATTGCAGAACACAAGATAACAGAGTTAGCAAACTGTTCCGAGAAGGAAAGGGTGGAACTCTGTGTGGTGAAGTCACACATCAGAAAGCAATCTCTCAGAAAGCATCTCTCTAGTTATTATCGGAGGATATTTCCTTCTTCACCATGGGCCACAATGGGCTCCCAAATCTCACTTTACAGATTCCACGAAAAGGGTGTTAGCAAACTGCTTCCTGAGAACTAAGCTGTAACTCTGTGACAGGAAATCACAGATCACACAGACTTTTCTCTGAAAAGTACTTTCCCGTTTTGAACTGATGATATTTTATTTAACTGCGTAGGCCTCAATGCGATCCAAAGTATTCCTTCTCAGGTACCTCAAAATTAGTGATAATGGATTGTTGCAGGAAGCAGAAGTGTAACTCTGTGAGATGAATTCACACGTCACCAAAAGTTTCTAGGAAAGCTTCTTTCTAGTTTTCATCTGAGGATATTAACTTTGTCACCGTAAGCTTCAGTGCATTCAGAAGAATCCCATTGCCCATTTCCAGAAAAGTGTGTCAGCAAACAGAACACTGAAGAGAAAGGTGTAACTCTGTGAGTTGCATTCACACATCGAAATGCAGTTTCTCAGAAGGCTTCGTTCCAGTTTTCATCTGAGGACATTTCCTTTTTTCCCATAGACCTCAATGAGCTCCCAAATATCATTTTGCAGAACACAAGATAATAGAGATAGTAAACTGTTCCAAGAAGGGAAGGGGGGAACTCTGTGTGATGAAGTCACACATCAGAAAGCAATCTCTCAGAAAGCTTCTTTCTAGTTATTTTCTGACGATATTTCCTTTTTCACCATGGGCCCCTATGGGCTCCCAAATCTTACTTTACAGATTCCACGAAAAGAGTGTTAGCAAACTGCTTCCTGAGAACTAAGCTGTAACTCTGTGAGAGGAATTCGCAGATCACAAGGAAGTTTCTCAGAAACCTTCTTTCACGTTTTGAAATGAAGATATTTTATTTATCAGCGTAGGCATAAATGCGATCTTAAGAATTCTTTCTCAGGTTCCGCAAAAATAGTGTTAATGGACTGTTGCACGAAACATAAGTGTAACATTGTGAGATGAATTCACACATCACCAAGAAGTTTCTAGGAAAGCTTCTTTCTTTTTTTCATCTGAGGGTATTTCCTTTGTCACCGTAAGCTTCATTGCGCTCAGAAGTATCCCATTGCACATTTCCAAAAACCGTGTGTCAGCAAACAGAACACTGAAGAGAAAGGTGTAACTCTGTGAATTGCATTCACACATCGCAATGCAGTTTCTCAGAAGGCTTCTTTCCAGTTTTCATATGAGGATATTTCCTTTTTCACCATAGCCCTCAATGAGCTCCCAAATATCACTTTTCAGAACACAAGATAACAGAGTTTGCAAACTGTTCCAACAAGGGAACGGTGGAACTCTGTGTGATGAAGTCACACATCAGAAACAATGTCTCAGAAAGTTTCTCTCTAGTAATTATCTGAGGATACTTCCTTTTTCACCATGGGCCCCTAGGGGCTCCCAAATCTCACTTTGCAGATTACACGAAAAGTGCGTTAGCAAACTGCTTCCGAGAACTAAGTTGTAACTCTGTGAGAGGAATTCACACATCACAAAGAAGTTTCTCAGAAAGCTTCGTTCACGTTTTGAACTGATGATATTTCCTTTATCAGCTTAGGCCTCAGTGCGATCCAAAGAAGTCATTCTTATGTTCCTCAAAAACAGTGATAGTGGACAGTTGCAGGAAACATAAGTGTAAGTGTGTGAGATGAATTCACACATCACCAGGAAGTTTTTTAAGAAAGCTTTTCGTAGTTTTCATCTGAGGATATTTCCTTTGTCACCGTAAGCTTCATTACGTTCAGAAGTATCCCATTGCAGATTTACAGAAAACTGTGTGAGGTCACTGAACGCTGAAGAGAAAGGTGTAACTCTGTGAGTTGCATTCACACTTCGCAATGCAGTTTCTCAGAAGGCTTCTGTCCAGTTTCCATCTGAGGATATTTCCTTTTTCACCGTAGACCTAAATGAGCTCCCAAATATCACTTTGCAGAACACAAAATAACAGAGTTAGCAAACTGTTCCAAGAAGGGAAGGGTGGAACTATGTGTGATGAAGTCACACATCAGAAAGCAATCTCTAAGAAAGCTTCTCTCTAGTTATTTTCTGAGGATAGTTCCTTTTTCACCATGGGCCCCTATGGGCTCCCAAATCTTACTTTACAGATTACACGAAAAGAGTGTTAGCAAACTGCTTCCTGAGAACTAAGTTGTAACTCTGTGAGAGGAATTCACAGATCACAAGGAAGTTTCTCAGAAACCTTCTTTCACGTTTTGAAATGACGATATTTTATTTATCAGCGTAGGCATATATGCGATCCTAAGAATTCCTTCTCAGGTTCCTCACAAATAGTGATAATAGACTGTTGCACGAAACATAAGTGTAACATTGTCAGATGAATTCACACATCACCAAGAAGTTTCCTGGAAAGCTTCTTTCTAGTTTCCATCTGAGGATATTTCCTTTCTCACCGTAAGCTTCATTGCGTTCAAAAGTATCCCATTGCACATTTCCAGAAAAGTGTGTCAGCAAACAGAACACTGAAGAGAAAGGTGTAACGCTGTGAGTTGCATTCTCACATCACAATGCAGTTTCTCAGAAGGCTTCTTTCCAGTTTTCATCTGAGGATATTTCCTTTTTCACCATAGCCCTCAATGAGGTACCAAATATCACATTGAAGAACCCAAGATAACAGAGTTACCAAACTGTTCCAAGAAGGGAAGTGTGGAACTCTGTGTGATGAAGTCACTTATCAGAAAGCAATATCTCTGAAAGCGTCTCTCTAGTTATTATCTGAGAATAGTTCCTTTTTCACCATGGGCCCCTAAGGGCTCCGAAATCTCACTTTGCAAATTCCACGAAAAGAGTGTTAGTAAACTGCTTCCTGAGTACTAAGCTGTAACTCTGTGAGAGAAATTCACAAATCACATAGAAGTTTCTCAGAAAGCTTCTTTCAGGTTTTGAACTGATGATATTTCCTTTATCAGCGTAGGCCTCAATGCGATCCAAAGAAGTCCTTCTCAGGTACCTCAAAAACAGTGATAATGGACTGTGAAGGAAACATAAGTGGAACTCTGTGAGATGAATTCACACATCACCAAGAAGTTTCCTGGAAAGCTTCTTTCTAGTTTTCAACTGAGGATATTTCCTTTTTCACCATAACCCTCACTGAGCTCCCAAATAACATTTTGTAGAACACAAGATAACAGAGTTAGCAGACTGTTCCAAGAACGGAAGGGTGGAAATCAGTGTGATGAAGTCACACATCAGAAAGCAATCTCTCAGAAACCTTCTCTCTACTTATTATCTCACGATATTTCCTTTATCACCATTGGCCCATATGGGCTCCCAAATCTCACTTTGCAGATTCCACGAAAAGAGTGTTAGCGAACTGCTTCCTGAGAATTAAGCTGTAACTCTCTGAGAGGAAATCACAGATCACAATTAAGTTTCTCAGAAAGTTTCTTTCACGTTTTGAACTGATGATATTTCCTTTATCAGCGTAGGCCTTAATGGGATCCAAAATACTCCTTCTCAGGTTCCTCAAAAACAGTGATAATGGACTGTTGCAGGAAACATAAATGTAACTCTGTGAGATGAATTCACACATCACCAAGAAGTTTCTAGGAAACCTTCTTTCTAGTTTTCAACTGAGGATATTTCATTTGTTACCGTAAGCTTCAATGCGTTCAGAAGTATCCCATTGCAGATTTCCAGAAAACTGTGTGAGTACACTGAACACTGAAGAGAAAGGTGTAACTCTGTGAGTTGCATTCACACATCAAAATGCACTTTCTCAGAAGGCTTCTTTCCAGGTTTCATTTGAGGATATTTCCTTTTTCACCATAGGCCTCGATGATTTCAGAATTATCACTTTGTATAACACAAGATAACAGAGTTAGAAAACTGTTCCAAGAAGGGAAGTGTGGATCTCTCTGTGATAAAGTGACATATCAGAAAGCAATCTCTCAGAAAGCTTCTCTCTAGTTATTATCTGAGGACATTTCCTTTTTCACCAGAGCCCTCAATTAGCTCCCAAATATCACTTTGCTGCACCCAACACAACAGAGTGAGTAAACTGTTCCAAGAAGGGAATGTTGGAACTCTGTGTGTTGAAGTCACACATCAGAAAGCAATCTCTCTGAAACCTTCTCTCTAGTTATTATCTGAGGATATTTCCTTTTTCACCATGAGCGCGTAACGGCTCCCAAATCTCACTTTGCAGATTTCACGAAAATACTGTTAGCCAACTGCTTCGTGAGAAATAAGCTGAATCTCTGTGAGAGGAACTCACAGATCACAAGGAAGTTTCTCAGAAAGCTTCTTTCACGTTTTGAACTGATGATATTTCCTTTATCAGCGTAGGCCTCAATTCGATCCATAGAGTCCTTCTCCCGTTCCGAAAAACAGTGATTACGGTCTGTTGCAGGAAACGTAAGTGTAACTCTGTGAGATCAATTCACACATCACCAAGAAGTTTCTAGGAAACCTTCTTTCTAGTTTTCAACTGAGGATATTTCATTTGTTACCGTAAGCTTCAATGCGTTCAGAAGTATCCCATTGCAGATTTCCAGAAAACTGTGTGAGTACACTGAACACTGAAGAGAAAGGTGTAACTCTGTGAGTTGCATTCACACATCAAAATGCACTTTCTCAGAAGGCTTCTTTCCAGGTTTCATTTGAGGATATTTCCTTTTTCACCATAGGCCTCGATGATTTCAGAATTATCACTTTGTATAACACAAGATAACAGAGTTAGAAAACTGTTCCAAGAAGGGAAGTGTGGATCTCTGTGTGATAAAGTGACATATCAGAAAGCAATCTCTCAGAAAGCTTCTCTCTAGTTATTATCTGAGGACATTTCCTTTTTCACCAGAGCCCTCAATTAGCTCCCAAATATCACTTTGCTGCACCCAACACAACAGAGTGAGTAAACTGTTCCAAGAAGGGAATGTTGGAACTCTGTGTGTTGAAGTCACACATCAGAAAGCAATCTCTCTGAAACCTTCTCTCTAGTTATTATCTGAGGATATTTCCTTTTTCACCATGAGCCCGTAACGGCTCCCAAATCTCACTTTGCAGATTTCACGAAAATACTGTTAGCCAACTGCTTCGTGAGAAATAAGCTGAATCTCTGTGAGAGGAACTCACAGATCACAAGGAAGTTTCTCAGAAAGCTTCTTTCACGTTTTGAACTGATGATATTTCCTTTATCAGCGTAGGCCTCAATTCGGTCCATAGAGTCCTTCTCCCGTTCCGAAAAACAGTGATTACGGTCTGTTGCAGGAAACGTAAGTGTAACTCTGTGAGATCAATTCACACATCACCAAGAAGATTCTAGGAAAGCTTCTTTCAATTTTTCAACTGAGGATATATCCTTTGTTACCGTAAGCTACATTGAGTTCAGAAGTATCCCATTGTAGATTTCCAGAAAACGGTGTTTGCACAGTGAACACTGAAGAGAAAGGTGAAACACTGCGAGTTACATTCACACAACACAATGCAGTTTCTCAGAAGGCTTCTTTCCAGTTTTCATCTGAGGATATTTCCTTTTTCACCATAGCCCTCAAAGAGCTCCCAAATATCACTTTGCAGAACACAAGATAACAGAGTTAGCAAACTGTTCCAAGAAGGGAAGTGTGGAACTCTGTGTGATGAAGTAACACATCAGGAAGCAATCTCTTAGAAAGCTTCTCTCTAGTCATTATCTGTGGATATATCCATTTTCATCGTCTGCAACTATGGGCTCCCAAATCTCACTTTGTAGATTCCACGAAAAGAGTGCTAGCAAACTGCATCCTGAGAACTAAGCTGTAACTCTGTGAGAGGAATTCACAGATCACAAAGAAGTTTCTCAGAAAGCTTCTTTCTCGTTTTGAACTGATGATATTTCCTTTATCAGCCTAGGACTCAATGCGATACAAAGAAATCCTTCTCAGTTTCTTCAAAAACAGTGATAATGGACTGTTGCAAGACATAAGTATAACTCTGTGAGATGAATTCACACATCACCAAGAAGTTTCTAGGAAAGCTTCTTTGTAGTTTTCAACTGAGGGTATTTGCTTTGTCACCGTAAGCTTCATTGGGTTCAGAAGTATCGCCTTGCAGATTTCCAGAAAATTGTGTTAGCACACTGAACACTGAAGAGAAAGGTGTAACTCTGTGAGTTGCATTCACACATCGCTATACAGTTTCTCAGAAGGCTTCTTCACAGTTTTCATCTGAGAATATTTCCTTTTCCACCAGAGCCCTCAATGAGCTCCATAATATCACTTTGCAGAACACAAGCTAAGAGAGTTACCAAACTGTTCCAAGAAGGGAAGGGTGGAACTGTGTGTGATGAAGTCACACATCAGAAAGCAATCTCTCAGAAAGCTTCTCTCTAGTTGTTATCTGAGGATATTTCCTTTTTCACCATGGGCCCCTATGGGCTCCCAAATCTCACTTTGCAGATTCCACGAAAAGAGTTTTAGCACACTGCTTCCTGAGAACTAAGCTGTAACTCTGTGAGAGGAATTCACAGATCACAAAGAAGTTTCTCAGAAAGCTTCTTTCCCGTTTTGAAATGATGATATTTCCTTTATCAGCGTAGGCCTCAATACTTTCCAAAGAAGTCCTTCTCAGCTTCCTCAAAAACAGTGATAATGGACTGTTGCCTGAAGCATAAGTGTAACGCTGCGAGGTGAATTCACGGATCACTAAGAAGTTTCTAATAAGCTTCTTTCTAATTTTCATCTGAGTATATTTCCTTTGTCACCGTAAGCTTCATTGCGTTCAGAATTGTCCCATTGCAGATTTCGAGAAAACTGTGTTAGCACACTGAACACGGAAGAGAAACGGGTAACTCTATGAGTTGCATTCCCACATAGAAAGGCAGTTTCCAGAAGGCTTCTTTCCAGTTATAATCTGAGTATATTTCCTTTTTCACCATAGCCCTCAATGAGCTCCCAAATATCACTTTGCAGAACACAAGATAAGAGAATTAGCAAACGGTTCCAAGAACGGAAGGGTGGAAGTCTGTGTGATGAAGTCACACATCAGAAAGCAATCTCTCAGAAAGCTTCTCGCTAGTTATTACGTGAGGATATTTCCTTTTTCACCATGGGCCCCTATGTGCTCCCAAATATCACTTTCCATATTTCACGAAAAGAGTGTTAGCAAACTGCTTCCTGAAGTCTAAGTTATAAGTCTGTGAGACGAACTCACAGATCAGAAAGAAGTTTCTGAGAAAGCTGCTTTAACGTTTTCAACGGATGAAATTTCCTTTATCAGTGTAGGCCTCAAGGCGAACCAAGGAAGCCCTTCTCAGATTCCTCAAAGACAGTGTTAATGGACTGCTCCATGAAACATCAGTGTAACTCGGAGATATGAAATCACACATCACCAAGAAGTTTCTAAGAAAGCTTTTCTGTAATTTTCATCTGTGATTATATCCTTTGTCACCATAAGGTTCATTGCACTATGAAGTATCTAATTGCAGATTTCCAGAAAACTGTGTTAACAAACTGATCACTGAAGAGAGAAGTATAACTCTGTGAGTTGAATTCACACATGCTAATGCAGTTTCTCAGAAAGCTTCTCTTTAGTTATTATGTGAGGATATTTCCTTTTTCATCATAGCCCTCAATGAGTTCCCAAATATAACTCTGCAGAATCCACGAAAACAGTGTTAGCAAACTGTTACAAGAAGGGAAGGTTGGAATTCTGTGTGATGAAGTCACATTTCAGAAAGCAATCTCTCAGAAAGCTTCTCTCTAGTTATTATATGAGGATAGTTCCTTTTTCACCATGGGACCCTATGGTCTCCCAAATATCACTTTACAGAGTCCACGAAAAGACTGTACGCAAACTGCTTCCTGAAGTCTAAGTTATAAGTCTGTGAGGTGAACTCACATATCAGAAAGAAGTTTCCCAGAATGCTTCTTTCACGTTTTCAACGGATGAAATTTACTTCATCAGCGTAGGCCTCAATGTTATCCAAAGAAGCCCCTTTCTGCTACCTCAAAGATAGTGTTAATGGACTGCTCCACGACACATAAGTGTAACTTTGTGAGATGAATTCACACATCACCAAGAAGTTTCTAAGAAAGCTTCTTTCTAGTTGTCATCTGAGGATATTTCCTTTGTCACCGTAAGCTTCATTGCACTAAGTGGTATCACATTGCAGATTTGCAGAAAACTTAGTTCGCAAACTGATCACTGAGGAGAAACGTGTAACTCTGTGAGTTGCATTCACTCATGGCAATGCAGTTTCTCAGAAGGCTTCTTTCCAGTTTTGATCGGAGGATATTTCCTTTTTCACCATTGCCCTCAATGAGCTCCCAAATATATCGTTGCAGAATCCACGACAAGAGTGTTAGCAAACTGTTCCAAGATGGGAAGTGTGGAGCTCTGTGAGATGAAGTCACACATCAGAAAGCAATCTCTCAGAAAGATTCTCTCTAGGTATTATGTGAGGATACTTAATTTTTCACCATGGACCCTTATGTGCTCCCAAATATCACTTTCCAGATTCCACGATAAGAGTGTTAGCAAACTCCTTCCTGAACTCTAAGTTATAAGTCTGTGAGAAGAACTCACAGATCAGAAAGAACTTTCTCAGAAAGCTTCCTTCAGGTTTTGAACGGAGGAAATTTCCTTTATCAGCGTAGGCCTCAATGCGATCCAAGGAAGCCCTTCTCATATTCCTCAAAGACAGTGTTAATGGACTGCTCCACGAAACATAAGTGTAATTCTGTGAGATGAATTCACACATCACCAAGAAGTTTCTAAGAAAGCTTTTTTGTAGTTTTCATCTGTGATTATTTCCTTCGTCACAGTAAGCTTCATTGCGCTATGAAGTATCTAATTGCAGATTTCCAGAAAACTGTGTTAACAAACTGATCACTGAAGAGAAACGTGTAACTCTGTGAGTTGCATTCACACATGGCAACGCAGTCTCTCAGAAAGCTTCTCTTTAGCTATTATGTGAGGATATTTCCTTTTTCACCATAGCCCTCAATGAGCTCCCAAATATACCTCTGCAGCATCCAAGACAAAAGTGTTAGCAAACTGTTCCAAAAAGGGAAGGGTAGAACTCTGTGTGATGAAGTCACACATCAGAAAGGAATCTCTCGGAAAGCTTCTCTCTAGTTATTATGTGAGGATATTTCCTTTTTCACCATAGCACTCAATGAGCTCCCAAATATACCTTTGCAGAATACACGACAACAGTGTTAGCAAACTGTTACAAGAAGTTAAGGGTGGAACTCTATATGATGAAGCCACACATCAGAAAGGAATCTCTCAGAAAGCTTCTCTCTAGTTATTAGGTGAGGATATTTCCTTTATCACCATGGGCCCCTAGGGGCTCCCAAATATCACTTTACAGATTCCACGAAAAGAGTGTTAGCAAACTGCTTCCTGAAGTCTAAGTTAAAAGTCGGTCAGATGAACTCACAGATCAGAAAGAAGTTTCTCAGAAAGCTTCTTTCACGTTTTGAACGGATGAAATTTCCTTTATCAGCGTAGGGCTCAATGCGATCCAAAGAAGCCGTTCTCAGATTCCTCAAAGACTGTGTTAATGGACTGCTCCAGGAAACATAAGTGTAACTCTGTGAGATGAATTCGCACATCACCAAGAAGTTTCTAAGAAAGCTTCTTTCTAGTCTTCATATGTGGATATTTCCTTTGTCACCGTAAGGTTCATTGCTCTATGAAGTATCTAATTGCACATTTCCAGAAAACTGTGTTAACAAACTGATCACTGAGGAGAAACGTGTAACTCTGTGAGTTGCATTCACACATGGCAATGCAGTTTCTCAGAAAGCTTCTCTTTAGTTATTATGTGAGGATATTTCCTTTTTTACCATAGCCCTCAATGAGCTCCCAAATATACCTTTGCATAATCCACGACTACAGTGTTAGCAAAGTGTTCCAAGAAGGGAAGGGTGGAACTCTGTATGATGAAGCCAAACATCAGAAAGGAATCTCTCAGAAAGATTTTCTCTAGTTATTAGGTGAGGATATTTCCTTTTTCACCATGGGCCCCTTGGGGCTACCAAATATCACTTTACAGATTCCACGAAAAGAGTGTTAGCAAACTGCTTCCTGAAGTCTAAGTTATAAGCCGGTGAGATGAACTCACAGATCAAAAAGAAGTTTATTGGAAAGCTTCTTTCACGTTTTGAATGGATGAAATTTCCTTTATCAGCGTAGGCCTTAATGCGATCCAAAGAAGCCGTTCTCAGATTCCTCAAAGACAGTGTTAATGGACTGCTCCACGAAAAATAAGTGTAACTCTGTGAGATGAAGACACACATCAACAAGAAGTTTCTAAGAAAGCTTCTTTCTAGTCTTCATATATGGATATTTCCTTTGTCACCGTAAGGTTCATTGCGCTATGAAGTATCTAATTGTAGATTTCCAGAAAACTGTGTTAACAAACTGATCACTGAGGAGAAACGTGTAACTCTGTGAGTTGCATTCACACTTGTCAATGCAGTTTCTCAGAAAGCTTCTCTTTATTTATTATGTGAGGATATTTCCTTTTTCAGAATAGCCCTCAATGAGCTCCCAAATATACCTTTGCAGAATCCACGACTACAGTGTTAGCAAACTGTTCCAAGAAGGGAAGAGTGGAACTCTGTGTGATGAAGCCACACATCAGAAAGGAATCTCTCAGAAAGCTTCTCTCTAGTTATTAGGTGAGGATATTTACTTTTTCACCATGGGCCCCTAGGGGCTCCCAAATATCACTTTACAGATTCCACGAAAAGAGGGTTAGCAAACTGCTTCCTGAAGTCTAAGTTATAAGTCGGTGAGATGAACTCACAGATCAGAAAGAAGTTTATCAGAAAGCTTCTTTCACGTTTTGAACGGATGAAATTTCCTTTATCAGCGTAGGCCTCAATGCGATCCAAAGAAGCCGTTCTCAGATTCCTCAAAGAGAGTGTTAATGGACTGCTCCACGAAACATAAGTGTAACTCTGTGAGATGAATTCACACATCACCAAGAAGTTTCTAAGAAAGCTTCTTTCTAGTCTTCCTATATGGATATTTCCTTTGTCACCGTAAGGTTCATTGCGCTATGAAGTATCTAATTGCAGATTTCCAGAAAACTGTGTTAACAAACTGATCACTGAGGAGAAACGTGTAACTCTGTGAGTTGCATTCACACATGGCAATGCAGTTTCTCAGAAAGCTTCTCTTTAGTTATTATGTGAGGATATTTCCTTTTTCACCCTAGCCCTCAATGAGCTCCCAAATATACCTTTGCAGAATCCACGACAACAGTGTTAGCAAACTGTTCCAAGAAGGGAAGGGTGGAACTCTGTGTGATGAACTCACACATCAGAAAGGAATCTCTCAGGAAGCCTCTCTAGTTATTAGTTGAGGATATTTCCTTTTTCACCATGGGCCCCGATGGGCTTCCAAATATCACTTTACAGATTCCAGGAAAAGTGTGTTAGCAAACTGCTTCCTGAAGTCTAAGTTATAAGTCTGTGAGATGAACTCACAGATAGAAAGACGTTTCTCAGAAAGCTACTTTTACGTTTTGAATGGATGAAATTTCCTTTATCAGCATAGGCCTCAATGCGATTCAAAGAAGCCGTTCTCAGATTCCTGAAAGACAGTGTTAATGGACTGCTCCACGAAATATAAGTGTAACTCTGTGAGATGAATTCACACATCACCAAGAATTTTCTAAGAAAGCTTCTTTCTAGTCTTCATATGTGGATATTTCCTTTGTCACCGTAAGTTTCATTGCACTATGAAGTATGTAATTGCAGATTTCCAGAAAACTGTGTTAACAAACTGATCACTGAAGAGAAACGTGTAACTCTTAGTTGCATTCACATATGGCATTGCAGTTTCTCATAAAGATACTCTTTAGTTATTATGTGAGGATATTTCCTTTTTCACCATAGCCCTAAATGTGCTCCCAAATATACCTTTGCGGAATCCACGACTACAGTTTTAGCAAACTGTTCCAAGAAGGGAAGGGTGGAACTCTGCGTGATGAAGCCAAACATCAGAAAGGAATCTCTCGGAAAGCTTCTCTCTAGGTATTAGGTGAGGATATTTCCTTTTTCACCATGGGCCCCGATGGGCTCCCAAATATCACTTTACAGATTCCACGAAAAGAGTGTTAGCAAACTGCTTCCTGAAGTCTAAGTTATAAGTCTGTGAGATGAACTCACAGATAGAAAGACGTTTCTCAGAAAGCTTCTGTTACATTTTGAACGGATGAAATTTCCTTTGTCAGTGTAGGCCTCAATGCGATCCAAAGAATCCGTTCTCAGATTCCTCAAAGACAGTGTTAATGGACTGCTTCAGGAAACATAAGTGTAACTCTGTGAGATGAATTCACACATCACCAAGAAGTTTCTAAGAAAGTTTCTTTCTAGTTTTCATCTGTGGATATTTCCTTTGTCACAGTAAGGTTCATTGCGCTATGAAGTATCTAATTGCAGATTTCCAGAAAACTGTGTTAACAAACTGATCACTGAAGAGAAACGTGTAACTCTCAGTTGCATTCACATATGGCAATGCAGTTTCTCAGAAAGCTTCTCTTTAGTTATTATGTGAGGATATTTATTTTTTTTCATAGCCCTCAATGAGTTCCCAAATATAACTTTGCAGAATCCACGACAACAGTTTTAGCAAACTGTTCCAAGAAGGGAAGGGTGGAACTCTGTTTGATGAAGCCAAACATCAGAAAGGAATCTCTCGGAAAGCTTCTCTCTAGTTATTAGGTGAGGATATTTCCTTTTTCACCTTGGGCCCTATGGGCTCCCAAATATCACTTTACAGATTCCCCGAAAAGAGGGTTAGCAAACTGCTTCCTGAAGTCTAAGTTATAAGTCTGTGAGATGAACTCACAGATCAGAAAGAAGTTTCTCAGAAAGCTTCTTTCACGTTTTGAACAGATGAAATTTCCTTTATCAGCCTAGGCCTCAATGCGATCCAAAGAAGCCGTTCTCAGATTCCTCAAAGACAGTGTTAATGGACTGCTCCACGAAACAAAAGTGTAACTCTGTGAGATGAATTCACACATCACCAAGAGGTTTCTAAGAAAGCTTAATTCTAGTTTTCATCTCTGGATATTTCCTTTGTCACCGTAAGGTTCATTGCGCTATGAAGTATCTAATTGCAGATTTCCAGAAAACTGTGTTAACAAACAGATCACTGAGGAGAAACGTGTAACTCTGTGAGTTGCATTCACACATGGCAATGCAGTTTCTCAGAAAGCTTCTCTTTAAGTATTATGTGAGGATATTTCCTTTTTCAACATAGCCCTCAATGTGCTCCCAAATATACCTTTGCAGAATCCACGACAACAGTGTTAGCAAATTGTTCCAAGAAGGGAAGGGTGGAACTCTGTGTGATGAAGCCACACATCAGAAAGGAATCTTTCAGAAAGCTTCTCTCTAGTTTTTAGTTGAGGATATTTTCTTTTTCACCATGGGCCCCTATGGTCTCCCAAATATCACTTTACAGATTCCTCGAAAACAGTGTTAGCAAACTGCTTCCTGAAGACTAAGTTATAAGTCTTTGAGATGACCTCACAGAGGAGGAAGAAGTTTATCAGAAAGGTTCTTTCACGTTTTGAACGGATGAAATTTCCTTTATCAGCATAGGCCTCAATGCGATCCAAAGAAGCCGTTCTCAGATTCCTCAAAGAGAGTGTTAATAGACTGCTCCACGAAACATAAGTGTAACTCTGTGAGATGAATTCACACATCACCAAGAAGTTTCTAAGAAAGCTTCTTTCTAGTCTTCATATGTGGATATTTCCTTTGTCACCGTAAGGTTCATTGCGCTATGAAGTATCTAATTGCAGATTTACAGAAAACTGTGTTAACAAACTGATCACTGAGGAGAAACGTGTAACTCTGTGAGTTGCATTCACACATGGCAATGCAGTTTCTCAGAAAGCTTCTCTTTAGTTATTAGGTGAGGATATTTCCTTTTTCACCATAGCCCTCAATGAGCTCCCAAATATACCTTTGCAGAATCCACGACAACAGTGTTAGCAAACTGTTCCAAGAAGGGAAGGGTGGAACTCTGGGTGATGAAGCCACACATAAGAAAGGAATCTCTCAGAAAGCTTCTCTCTAGTTATTAGGTGAGGATATTTCCTTTTTCACCATGGGCCCCGATGGGCTCCAAAATATCACTTTACAGATTCCACGAAAAGTGTGTTAGCAAACTGCTTCCTGAAGTCTAAGTTAAAAATCTGTGAGATGAACTCACAGATCAGAAAGACGTTTCTCAGAAAGCTTCTTTCAGGTTTTGAACGGATGAAATTTCCTTTATCAGTATAGGCCTCAATGCGATCCAAAGAAGCCGTTCTCAGATTCCTCAAAGACAGTGTTAATGGACTGCTCCATGAAACATAAGTGTAACTCTGTGAGATGAATTCACACATCATCAAGAAGTTTCTACGAAAGCTTCTTTTAAGTTTTCATCTGAGGATATTTCCTTTGTCACTGTAAGCTTCATTGCGGTCAGAAGTATCCCATTGCAGATTTCCAGAAAATGTGGTAGCACAATGAACACTGAAGAGAAAGGTGCCACTCGGTGAGTTGCATTCACACATCGCAATGCTGTTTCTCAAAGGCTTCTTGAAAGTTTTCGTCTGAGGATATTTCCTTTTTCGCCAACGCCCTCAATGAGCTCCCAAATAACACTTTTCAGAACCCAACAGAACAGAGTGAGCAAACTGTTCTAAGAAGGGAAGGGTGGAACTCTGTCTGATGAAGTCACACATCAGAAAGCAACCTCTCAGAAAGCTTCTCTGTACTTATTATCTGAGGATATTTCCTTTTTCACCATGGATCCCTATGGCCTCCCAAATCCCACTTTGCAGATTCCATGGAAAGAGTGATAGCAAACTGCTTCCTGAGAACTAAGCTGTAACTCCGTGAGAGGTATTCACAGATCACAAAGAAGTTTCTCAGAAAGCTTCTTTCACGTTTTGTACTGATGATATTTCCTTTATCGGCTTAGGCCTCAATGCGATCCAAAGAAGTCTTTCTCAGGTTCCTCAAAAACAGTGATAATGGACTGTTGCAGGAAACATAAGTGTAACACTGTGAGATGAATTCACACATCACCAAGAAGTTTCTAGGAAAGCTTCTTTCTAGTTTTCATCTCAGGATATTTCCTTTGTCATCGTAAGCTTCATTGCCTTCAGATATATCCCATTGCAGATTTCCAGAAAACTGTGTTAGCACCCTGTACACTGAAGAGAAAGGTGTAAGTCTGTGAGTTGCATTCGCACATCGAAATGCAGTTTCTCAGAAGGCTTGTTTCCAGTTTTCATCTGAGGATATTTCCTTTTTCACCATAGCCCTCAATGAGCTCACAAATATCACTTTGCAGAACACAAGATAACAAAGTTAGCAAACTGTACCAAGAAGGGAAGGGTGGA
This sequence comes from Rhinopithecus roxellana, assembly GCF_007565055.1. Taxonomy (NCBI): domain Eukaryota; kingdom Metazoa; phylum Chordata; class Mammalia; order Primates; family Cercopithecidae; genus Rhinopithecus; species Rhinopithecus roxellana. The sequence goes on along the minus strand of NC_044559.1, from coordinate 125,644,500 downwards.
ACTCTGTGTGATGAAGTCACACATCAGAAAGCAATCTCTCAGAAAGCTTCTCTCTACTTATTATCTGAGGTTATATCCATTTTCACCTTGGGCAACTCTGAGCTTCCAAATCTGACTTTGCAGATTCCACGAAAAGAGTGTTAGCGAACTCCTTCCAGAGAACTAAGCTGTAAATCTGTGAGGGAATTCACAGATCAGAAAGAAGTTTCTCAGAAAGATTCTTTCACGTTTTGAACTGATGATATGTCCTTTATCAGCGTAGGCCTCAATGCGATCCAAAGAAGTCCTTCTCAGATTCCTCAAAAACAGTGATAATGGACTGTTGCACGAAACATATGTGCAACATCCTGAGATTTATTCACACATCAGCAAGAAGTTTCTAGGAAAGCTTCTTTTAAGTTTTCATCTGAGGATATTTCCTTTGTCACTGTAAGCTTCATTGCGTTCACAAGTATCCCATTGCAGATTTCCAGAAAACTGTGTTAGCACAATGAACACTGAAGAGAAATGTGCCCCTTTTGAGTTGCATTCACACATCGCAATGCTGTTTCTCAAAGGCTTCTTTAAAGTTTTCGTCTGAGGATATTTCCTTTTTCACCAACGCCCTCAATGAGCTCCCAAATAACACTTTGCAGAACCCAACAGAACAGAGTGAGCAAACTGTTCCAAGAAGGGAAGGGTGGAACTCTGTCTGATGAAGTCACACATCAGAAAGCAACCTCACAGAAAGCTTCCCTGTACTTATTATCTGAGGATATTTCCTTTTTCACCATGGGCCCCTATGGCCTCCCAAATCCCACTTTGCAGATTCCACGAAAAGAGTGATAGCAAACTGCTTCCTGAGAACTAAGCTGTAACTCCGTGAGAGGAATTCACAGATCACAAAGAAGTTTCTCAGAAAGCTTCTTTCACGTTTTGTACTGATGATATTTCCTTTATCGGCGTAGGCCTCAATGCGATGCAAAGAAGTCCTTCTCAGGTTCCTCAAAAACAGTGATAATGGACTGTTGCAGGAAACATAAGAGTAACACTGTGAGATGAATTCACACATCACCAAGAAGTTTCTAGGAAAGCTTCTTTCTAGTTTTCATCTCAGGATATTTCCTTTGTCATCGTAAGCTTCATTGGCTTCAGATATATCCCATTGCAGATTTCCAGAAAACTGTGTTTTAACACCCTGAACACTGAAGAGAAAGGTGAAACTCTGTGAATTGCATTCGCACATCACAATGCAGTTTCTCAGAAGGCTTCTTTCCAATTTTCATCTGAGGATATTTCCTTTCCCACCATAGCCCTCAATGAGCTCACAAATATCAATTTGCAGAACACAAGATAACAGAGTTTGCAAGCAGTTCCCAGAAGGGAAGAGAGAACTCTCTGTGATGAAGTCACACATCAGAAAGCAATCTCTCTGAAAGCTTCTCTCTAGTTATTTTCCAAGGATATTTTCTTTTTCACCATGGGCCCCTAAGGGCTTCCAAATCTCACTTTGCAGATTGCAAGAAAATAGTGTTAGCAAACTGCTTCCTGAGAACAAATCTGTAACTCTGTGAGAGGAATTCGCAGATCACAAAGAAGTTTCTCAGAAAGCTTCTTTCACGTTGTGAACTGATGATAGTTCCTTTATCACCGTAGGCCTCAATGAGATACAGAGAAATCCTTGTCAGGTTCCGCAAAAACAGTGATAATGGACTGTTGCACGAAACATAAGTGAAACAATGTGAGATGAATTCACACATCACCAAGAAGTTTCAAAGAAAGCTTCTTTCTAGTTTTGATCTGAGGATATTTCCTGGTCACCGTAAGCTTCATTGCGTTCAGAAGTATCCCATTGCAGATATCCAGAAAACTGTGTCAGCAATCTGAACACTGAAGAGAAACGTGTTACATTTGGAGTTGCATTCACACATCACAATGCAGTTTCTCAGAACGCTTCTTTCAGTGTTCATCTGAGGATATTTCCTTTTTCACCATAGCCCTCATTGAGCTCCCAAATATCACTTTGCACAACCCAACCAACATAGCGAGCAAACTGTTCCAAGAAGGGAAGGGTGAAACTCTGTGTGATGAAGTCACACATCAGAAAGCAACCTCTCTGAAAGCTTCTATCTAGTTATTTTCTGAGGATATTTCCTTTTTCACCATGGACCCCTATGGGCTCCCAAATCTCACGTTGCAGATTTCAGGAAAAGAGTGTTAGCAAACTGCTTCCTGAGAACTAAGCTGTAACTCTGTGAGAGGAATTCACATATCACAAAGAAGTTTCTCAGAAAGCTTCTTTCACGTTTTGAACTGATGATATTTCCTTTATCAGTGTAGGCCTCATTGCGATCCACAGAAGTCCTTCTCAGCTTCCTCAAAAACAGTTATAATGGACTGTTGCAGGAAACATAAGTGTAACTCTGTGAGATGAATTCACACATCACCAAGAAGTTTCTAGGAAAGCCTCTTTCTAGTTTTCAACTGAGGATATTTCCTTTATCACCATTAGCTTCATTGCGTTCAGAAGTATCCCATTGCAGATTTCCAGAACACTGTGTTAGAACACTGAACAATGAAGGGAGAGGTGTAACTCTGTGAGTTGCATTCACACATCGCAATGCAGTTTCTCAGAAGACTTCTTTCCCGTTTTCATCTGACGATATTTCCTTTTCCACCATAGCCCTGAAAGAGCTCCCAAATATAACTTTGCAGAACACAAGGTAAGAGAGTTAGCAAACGGTTCCCAGAAGGGAAGGGTGGAACTCTGTGTGATGAAGTCACACATCAGAAAGCAATCTCTTACAAAGCTTCTCTCTAGTTATGATCTACAGATATTTCCTTTTCACCATGGGCCCCATGTGCTCCCAAATCTCACTTTGCAGATTCCACGAAACGAGTTTTACAAAACTGCTTCCTGAGAACTAAGCTGTAACACTGTGAGAGGAATTCACAGATCACAAAGAAGTTTCTCAGAAAGCATCTTTCACGTTTTGAAATGATGATATTGCCTTTATCAACGTAGGCCTCAATGTGAACCACAGAAGTAATTCTCAGGTTCCTCAAAAACAGTGACAATGGACTTTTGCAGGAAATAGAAGTGTAACTCTCTGCGATGAATTCACACATCTCCAAGAAGTGTCTAGGAAAACTTCTTGCTAGTTTTCAACTGAGGATATTTCCTTTGTCACCCTAAGCTTCATTGTGTTCAGAATTATCCATTGCAGATTTCCCGAAAACTCTGTTAGCAAACTAAACACTAAAGAGAATGGTGCAACTCTGTGAGTTGCATTCAAATATCGCAATGCAGTTTCTCAGAAGGCTTCTCTCTAGTTTTCATCTGAGGATATTTATTCTTTCACCATAGCCCTCAATGAGCTCCCAAACATCACTTTGCAGAACACAAGATAACAGAGTTAGCAAACTGTTCCAAGAAGGGAAGGGTGGAACTCTGTGTGATGAAGTCACACATCAGAAAGCAATCTCTCAGAAAGCTTCTCTCTAGTTATTATATGAGGATATATCCATTTTCAACATGGGCAACTATGGGCTCCCAAATCTCACTTTGCAGATTCCATGAGAACAGTGTTACCAACCTGCTTCCTGAGAACTAAGCTGTAACTCTGTGAGTGGAATTCAAACATCACAAAGAAGTTTCTCAGAAAGCTTCTTTCACATTTTGAACAGATGATATTTTATTTATCAGCGTAGGCCTCAATGCGATCCAAAGTATTCCTTCTCAGGTACCTCAGAAAAGTGGTAATCGACTGTTGCTGGAAACATAAGTATAACTCTGTGAGATGAATTCACACATCACCAAGACGTTTCTAGGAAAGCTTCCTTCATGGTTTCATCTGAGGATATTTCCTTTGTCACACTAAACTTCATTTAGTTCAGAAGTATCCCATTGCAGATTTCCAGAACACTGTGATAGCACACTGAACACTGAAGAGAAAGGTGTAACTCTGTGAGTTGCATTCACACATCGCAATGCAGTTTCTCAGAAGGCTTCTTTCCAGTTATCATCTGAGGATATTTCCTTTTTGACCATAGCCCTCAATGAGCTCCCAAATATCACATTGCAGAACACAAGATAACAGAGTTAGAAACTTTTCCAGGAAGGGAAGGGCGGAATTCTGTGTGATGAATTCACACATCAGAAAGCAATCTCTCAGGAAGCTTCTCTCTAGTGATTATCTGAGGATACTTCCTTTTTACCATGGGCCTCTATGTGCTCCCAAATCTCACTGTGCATATTAAATGAAAAGAGTGTTAGCAAACTGCTTCCTGAGAACAAAGCTGTAACTCTGTGAGAGGAATTCACAGATCACAAAGAAGTTTCTCAGAAAGCTTCTTTCACGTTTTAAACTGATGATATTTCCTTTATCAGCGTAGGCCTCAATGCCATCAAAAGAATTCCTGCTCAGGTTCCTCCAAAACAGTGATAATGGACTGTTGCATGAAACATAAGTGTAACTCTCTGAAATGAATTCACACATCACCAAGAGGTTTCTAGGAAGGATTCTTTCTAGTTTTCATCTGAGGTTATTTCCTTTTTCACCGTAAGCTTTATTGCGTTCAGAAGTATCCCATTGCAGATTTTCAGAAAACTGTGTTAGCACACTGAACACTGAAGAGAAAGGTGTAACTCTGTGAGTTGCATTCACACATCGCAATGCAGTTTCTCAGAAGGCTTCTTTCCCGTTTTCATCTGACGATATTTCCTTTTCCACCATAGCCCTGAAAGAGCTCCCAAATATAACTTTGCAGAACACAAGGTAAGAGAGTTAGCAAACGGTTCCCAGAAGGGAAGGGTGGAACTCTGTGTGATGAAGTCACACATCAGAAAGCAATCTCTTAGAAAGCTTCTCTCTAGTTATGATCTACAGATATTTCCTTTTCACCAAGGGCCCCATGTGCTCCCAAATCTCACTTTGCAGATTCCACGAAACGAGTTTTAGAAAACTGCTTCCTGAGAACTAAGCTGTAACACTGTGAGAGGAATTCACAGATCACAAAGAAGTTTCTCAGAAAGCATCTTTCACGTTTTGAAATGATGATATTTCCTTTATCAATGTAGGCCTCAATGTGAACCACAGAAGTAATTCTCAGGTTCCTCAAAAACAGTGACAATGGACTTTTGCAGGAAATAGAAGTGTAACTCTCTGCGATGAATTCACACATCTCCAAGAAGTTTCTAGGAAAACTTCTTTTTTTTTTTTTTTTTTTTTTTTTTTTTTTTTTTTTTTTTTTTGAGACGGAGTCTGGCTCTGTCGCCTAGGCTGGAGTGCAGTGGCCGGATCTCAGCTCACTGCAAGCTCCGCCTCCCGGGTTTACGCCATTCTCCTGCCTCAGCCTCCCGAGTAGCTGGGACTACAGGCGCCCGCCACCTCGCCCGGCTAGATTTTTGTATTTTTTAGTAGAGGCGGGGTTTCACTGTGTTAGCCAGGATGGTCTCGATCTCCTGACCTCGTGATCCGCCCGTCTCGGCCTCCCAAAGTGCTGGGATTACAGGCTTGAGCCACCGCGCCCGGCCAGGAAAACTTCTTGCTAGTTTTCCACTAAGGATATTTCCTTTGTCACCCTAAGCTTCATTGTGTTCAGAATTATCCATTGCAGATTTCCCGAAAACTCTGTTAGCAAACTAAATACTAAAGAGAATGGTGCAACTCTGTGAGTTGCATTCAAATATCGCAATGCAGTTTCTCAGAAGGCTTGTCTCCAGTTTTCATCTGAGGATATTTATTCTTTCACCATAGCCCTCAATGAGCTCCCAAACATCACTTTGCAGAACACAAGATAACAGAGTTAGCAAACTGTTCCAAGAAGGGAAGGGTGGAACTCTGTGTGATGAAGTCACACATCAGAAAGCAATCTCTCAGAAAGCTTCTCTCTAGTTATTATATGAGGATATATCCATTTTCAACATGGGCAAATATGGGCTCCCAAATCTCACTTTACAGATTCCACGAAACGAGTGTTAGAAATCTTCTTCCTGAGAACTAAGCTTTAACTCTGTGAGAGGATTTCACACATCACAAAGAAGTTTCTCAGAAAGCTTCTTTTAACTTTTGAACTGAAGATATTTCCTTTGTAAACGTAGGCCTCAATGCGATCCAAAGAAGTCCTTCTCAGGTTCCTCAAAAACCGTGATAATGGATTGTTGCAGGAAACAAAAGTGTAACTCTGTGCGATGAGTTCACACATCACCTAGAAGTTTCTAGGAAAGCTTCTTTCTAGATTTCATCTGACGATATTTCCTTTTTCACCATAAGCTTCATTGCTTTCAGCAGTATCCCATAGCCGATTTCCAGAAAACTGTGTTAGCACACTGAACACTGAAGAGAAAGGTGTAACTCTGTGAGTTGCATTCACACATCGCAATGCAGTTTCTTTGAAGGCTTCTTTCCAGTTTTCATATTAGGATATTTCCTTTTTCACCATAGCCCTCAATGAGCTCCCAAATGTCACTTTGCAGAACACAAGATAACAGAGTTGGCAAACTGTTCCAAGAAGGGACGGGTGGAACCCTGTGTGATTAAGTCACACATCAGAAAGCAATCTCTCAGAAAGCTTCTCTCTAGTAATTATCTGACGATATTTCCTTTTTCACCATGGGCCCCTATGGGCTCCCAAATCTCACTTCGCAGATTCCACGAAAAGAATACTTGCAAACTGCTTTGTGAGAACTAAGCTGTAACTCTGTCAGAGGAATTCAAAGATCACAAAGAAGTTTCTCAGAAAGCCTTTTCACGTTTTGAACTCATGATATTTCCTTTATCAGCGTAGGCCTCAATGCGATCCAAAGTATTCCTTCTCAGGTACCTCAAAAACAGTGATAATGGACTGTTGCAGGAAACATAAGTTTAGCTCTGTGGGATGAATTCACACATCACCAAGAAGTTTCTAAGAAGGCTTCTTTCTTGTTTTCATTTGAGGATATGGATAAATCCTTTGTCACAATAAGCTTCATTGCGTTCAGAAGAATCCCATTGAAGATTTCCAGAAAACTGTGTTAGCACACTGAACACTGAAGAAAAAGGTGTAACATTGTGATTTGCATTCACACATGTAAATGCAGTTTCTCAAAAGGCTTCTTGCCAGTTTTCATCTGAGGATATTTCCTTTTTCACCATAGCCCTCAATGGGCTCCGAAATATCACCTTGCAGAACACAAGATAACAGAGTTAGCAAACTGTTCCAAGAGGGGAAGGGTGGAACTCTGTGTGATGAAGACACACATCAGAAAGCAATCTCTCAATAAGCTTCTCTTTAGCTATTATCTGAGGATATTTCCTTTTTCACCATGGGCCCCTATGGGCTGCCAAATATCACTTTGCAGATTCCACGAAAAGAGTGTTAGCAACCTGCTTCCTGAGAACTAAGCTGTAACTCTGTGAGAGGAATTCGCAGATCACAAAGAAGTTTCTCAGAAAGCTTCTTTCACGTTGTGAACTGATGATATTTCCTTTATCAGCGCAGGCCTCATTGCGATAAAAAGAATTCCTTCGCAGGTTTTCAGTAACAGTGATAATGGACTGTGGCAGGAAACATAAGTGTAACTCCGTGAGATGAATTCAAACATCACCATGAAGTTTCTAGGAAAGTTTCTTTCTAGTTTTCATCTGAGGATATTTCCTTTGTCACCGTAAGCTTCATTCCGTTCAGCAGTATCCCATTGCAGATTTCCAGAAAACTGTGTTAGCACACTGTACACTGAAGAGAAAGGGGTAACTCTGTGAGTTGCATTCACACATCGCAATGCAGTTTCTCTAAAGGCTTCTTTCCAGTTTTCATCTGAGGATATTTCCTTTTTCACCATAGCCCTCAATGAGCTCCCAAATATCACTTTGCAGGACACACAATAACAGAGTTAGCAAACTGTTCCAAGAAGGGAAAGGTGGAACTCTGTGTGGTGAAGTCACACATCAGAAAGCAATCTCTCAGAAAGCTTCTCTCTAATTATTATCTGAGGGTATTTCCTTTTTCACCGTGGGCCCCAATGGGCTCCCAAATCTCACTTTGCAGATTCCACGAAAAGAGTGTTAGCAAACTGCTTCCTGAGAACTAAGCTCCAATTCTGTGAGAGGAAATCACAGATCACAAAGAACTTTCTCAGAAAGCTTCCTTCACGTTTTGAACTGAAGATATTTCCTTTAGCAGCATAGGCCTCAATGCGTTCAAAAGAAGTCCTTCCCAGGTTCCTCAAAAACACTGATAATGGACATTTGCAGGAAACCTGAGTGGAACTCTGTGAGATGAATTCACCCATCACGAAGAAGTTTCTATGAACGCTTCTTTCTCCTTTTCAACTGAGGATATTTCCTTTGTCACCATAAGCTTCATTGCGTTCAGATGTATCCCATTGCAGATTTCCAGAAAACTGTGTAAGCACCTTGAACACTGAAGAGAAAGGTGTAACCCTGTGAGTTGCCTTCACACATCGCAATGCAGTTTCTCGGAAGGCTTCTTTCCCGTTTTCATCTGAGGATATTTCCTTTTTCAGATAGCCCTCAATGAGCTCCCAAATATCACTTTGCGGAACACAAGATAACAGAGTTAGCAAACTGTTCCAAGAAGGAAAGGGTGGAATTCTGTGTGATGAAGTCACACATCAGAAAGCAATCTCTCAGAAAGCTTCTCTCTAGTTTTTATCTGAGGATATTTCCTTTTTCACCATGGGCCCCTATGGACTCCCAAATCTCACGTTGCAGATTCCACGAAAAGAATGTTAGCAAACTGCTTCCTGAGAACTAAGCTGTAACTCTGTGATAGGAATTCACAGATCACAAAGAAGTTTCTCAGAAAGCTTCTTTCACGTTTTGAACTGATGATATATCCTTTATCAGCGTAAGCCTCATGCAATGCAAAGAAGTCCTTCTCAGTTTCCTCAACAACAGTGATAATGGACTGTTGCAGGAAACATAAGTGAAACTGTGTAAGATGAATTCACACATCACCAACAAGTTTTGTGAGGAAGCTTCTTTCTAGTTTTCACCTGAGGATATTTCCTTTGTCACCGTAAGCTGCATTGCGTTCAGAAGTATCCCATTGCAGATTTCCAGAAAACTGTGTTAGCACACTGAACACTGAAGAGAAAGGGTTACCTCTGTGAGTTGCATTAACACTTCGAAATACAGTTTCTCAGAAGGCTTCTTTGCAGTTTTCATCTGAGGATATTTCCTTTTTCACCATAGCCCTCAATGAGCTCCCAAATATCACTTTGCAGGACACACAATAACAGAGTTAGCAAACTGTTCCAAGAAGGGAATTGTGTAACTCTGTGTGATGAAGTCACACATCAGAAAACAATCTCTCAGAAAGCTTCTCTCTAGTTATTATCTGAGGATATTTCCTTTTTCACCATGGGCCCCTAAGAGCACCCAAATCTCACTTTGCAGATTCCACGAAAAGAGCGTTAACAAACCGCTTCCGGAGAACTTAGCTGTAACTCTGTGAGAGGAATTCACAGATCACAAAGAGGTTTCTCAGAAAGCTTCTTTCACGTTTTGAAGTGAGGATAATTCCTTTATCAGCGTAGGCCTCAATGCGATCCAAAGAAGTCTTTCTCAGGTACCTCAAAAACAGTGAAAAGGGATTGTTGCACGAAACATACGTGTAACTCTGTGAGATGAATTCACACGTCACCAAGAAGTTTCTAGGAAAGTTTCTTTCTATTTTTCAACTGAGGATATTTCGTTTGTTACCTTAAGTTTCATTGCGTTCAGAAGTATCCCATTGCAGATTTCCAGAAAACTGTGTTAGCACACTGAACACTGAAGAGATTGGTGTAATGCTGTGAGTTGCATTCACACATCGCAATGCAGTTTCTGAGAAGGCTTCTTTCCAGTTTTCATCTGAGGATATTTCCTTTTTCACCATAGACAGCAATGAGCTCCCAAATATCAATTTGCAGAACACCAGATAACAGAAGTTAGCAAACTTTTCCAAGAAGGGAAGGGTGGAACTCTGTGTGATGAAGTCACACATCAGAAAGCAATCTCTCAGAAAGCTTCTCTCTAGTTATTATCTGAGGATATTTCCTTTTTCACCATGGGCCCCTATGGGCTCAAAAAACTCACATTGCAGATTCCACGAAAACAGTGTTAGCAAAATGCTTCCTGAGAACTAATCTGCAACTCTGTGAGAGGAATTCACAAATCACAAAGAAGTTTCTCAGAAAGCTTCTTTCACGTTTTGAATTGATATTTCCTTTATCAGCATAGTCCGCAATGCGATCCAAAGAAGTCCTTCTGAGGTTCCTCAAAAAAAAGTGATAAAGGACTGTTGCAGGAAACATAAGTGTTACTCTGTGAGATGAATTCACACATTACCAAGAAGTTTCTAGGAACGCTTCTTTCTAGTTTTCATCTGACGATATTTCCTTTGTCACCGTAAGTTTCATTCTGTTCAGAAGTATCCCATTGCAGATTTCCAAAAAGCTGTGTTAGCACACTGAACACTGAAGAGAAAGGGGTAACTCTGTGAGTTGCATTCACACATCGCAATGCAGTTTCTCAAAAGGCTTCTTTCCAGGTTTCATCTGAGGATATTTCGTCTTTCAGATAGCCGTCAATGAGCTCCCAAATATCACCTTGCAGAACACAAGATAAAAGAGATAGCAAAGTGTTCCAAGAAGGGATGTGTGGAACTCAGTGTGATGAAGTCACACATCAGAAAGCAATCCCTCAGAAAGCCTCTCTCTAGTTATTATCTGAGGATATTTCCTTCTTCACCATGGGCCCCTATGGGCTCCCAAATCTCACTTTGTAGATTCCACGAAAGGAGTGTTAGCAAACTGCTTCCTGAGAATTAAGCTGTAACTCTGTGAGAGGAATTCACAGATCACAAAGAAGTTTCTCAGAAAGCTTCTTTCACGTTTTAAACTGATGATACTTCCTTTATCAGCGTAGGCCTCAGTGCGATCCAGAGAGGTCCCTCACAGGTTCCTCAAAAACAGTGATAATGGACTGTTGCAGGAAACATAAGTGTAACTCTGTGAGATGAATTCCCACATCACCAAGAAGTTTCTAGGAAAGATTCTTTCTCGTTTTCATCTGAGGATATTTCCTTTGTCTCCGTAAGCTTCGTTGCGTTCAGAAGTATCCCTTTGAAGATTTCCAGAAAACTGTTTTAGCACACTGAACAATGAAGAGAAAGGTGTAAATCTGTGAGCTGCATTCACACATCGCCATGCCGTTTCTCAGACGGTTTCTTTCCAGTTTTCATCTGAGGATATTTCCTTTTTCAAAATAGCCCTCAATGAGCTCCCAAATATCACTTTGCAGAACACAAGATAACAGAGTTAGCAATCTGTTCCAAGAAGGAAAGGGTGGAACTCCGTGTGATGAAGTCACACATCAGAAAGCTATCTCTCAGAAAGCTTCTCTCTAACGATTAAATGAGGATATTTCCTGTTTCACCATGGACCCCTCTGGGCTCCCAAATCTCACGTTGCATATTCCACGAAAAGAGTGTTAGCACACTGCTTCCTGAGAACTAAGCTGTAACTCTGTGAGAGGAATTCACAGAGCACAAAGAAGTTTCTCAGCAAGCTTGTTTCACGTTTTGAACTGATGATATTTCCTTTATCAGCGTAGGCCTCAATGCGATCCAAAGAAGTCCTTCTCAGGTTCCTCAAAAACAGTGATATTGGACTGTTGCAGGAAACATAAGTGTAACTCTGTGAGATGAATTCACACATAACCAAGAAGTTTTTTAAGAAAGCTACTTTCTAGTTTTCAACTCAGGATATTTCCTTTGTCACCGTAAGCTTCATTGCGTTCAGAATTATGCCATTGCAGATTTCCAGAAAATTGTGTTAGCACACTGAACACTGAAGAGAGAGGTGTAACTCTGTGAGTTGCATTCACACATCACAATGCAGTTTCTTAGAAGGCTTCTTTTCAGTTTTCGTCTGAGGATATTTCCTTTTTCACCATAGCCCTCAGTTAGCTCCCAAATATCACTTTGCAGAACACAGATAAAAAGTTAGCATACTGTTAAAAGAAGAAACGTGTGATCTCTGGGTGATGAAGTCACACATCAGAAAGCAATCTCTCTGACAGGTTCTCTCGTTATTATCTGAGGATATTTCCTTTTTCACCATGGGCCCCGATGGACTCCCAAATCTCACTTTGCAGAATCCACGAAAAGAGTGTTAGCAAACTGCTTCCTGAGAACTAAGCTGTAACTCTGTGATAGGAATTCACAGATCACAAAAAAGTTTCTCAGAAAGCTTCTTTCACGTTTTGAACTGATGATATCCTTTATCAGCGTAAGCCTCATGCGATGCAAGAAGTCCTTCTCAGTTTCCTCAGTAACAGTGATAATGGACTGTTGCAGGAAACATAAGTGTAACTCTGTGAGATGAATTCACATCACCAAGAAGTTTCTAGGAAAGCTTCTTTCTAGTTTTCTACTGAGCATATTTCCTTTGTCACCGTATGCTTCATGGCGTTCAGAAGCATCCCATTGCAGATTTCGGAAAACTGTGTAAGCACAGTGAAAATTGAAGGAAACGTGTAACTCTGTGTGTTGCATTCACACATGGAAATGCAGT
>NC_044559.1:125628199-125631859 GCF_007565055.1 Rhinopithecus roxellana | reverse complement strand
CTTTCTCTTCAGTGTTCAGTGTGCTAACACAGTTTTCTGGAAATCTTCAATTCGATTCTTCTGAACTCAATGAAGCTTACGTTGAAAAGGAAATATCCTCAGATAAAATGCAAAGAACCTTCTAGAAAGTTTTTGGTGATCTCTGAATTCATCTCACAGCGTTACACTTATGTTTCAGTCAACCGACCGTCATCAAAGTTTTTGAGGAAGCTGAGAAGGACTTCTTTGGTTCGTATTGAGGCCTACGCTTATAAAGGAAATATCATCAGTTCAAAACGTGAAGAAGCTTTCTGAGAAACTTCTTTGCTATCTGTGAACTCCTCTCACAGAGTTACAGCTAGTTCTCAGGAAGCAGTTTGCTAACACTCTTTCCGTGGAATCTTCAAAGTGAGATTTGGGAGCTCTTAGGGGCCCATGGTGAAAAGGAAATACCCAGATAATAACTAGATAAGCTTACTGAGAGATTGCATTCTGAAGTGTGACTTCATCACACAGACTTCCACCCTTCCCTTCTTGAACAGTTTGCCAACTCTGTTATCTGTGTGTTCAGCAAAGTGATATTTGGGAGCTCATTGAGGTCTATGGTGGAAAAGGAAATATCCTCAGATGAAAAACTGGAAAGAAGCCTTCTGAGAAACTGTATTGCGATGTGTGAATGCAACTCACAGAGTTACAACCTCTCTTCATTGTTCAGTGTGCTACCACAGTTTTCTGGAAATCTGCAATGGGATATCTTCTGAACGCAATGAAGCTTAAGGTAACAAACGAAATATCCTCAGTTGAAAAATAGAAAGAAGCTTTCCTAGAAACTTCTTGGTGATGTGTGAATTCATCTCAAAGAGTTACACTTATGTTTCCTGCAACAATCCATTATCACTGTTTTTGAGGTACCTGAGAAGGAATACTTTGGATCGCATTGAGGCCTACACTGAGAAATAATATATCATCAGTTCAAAACGTGAAAGAAGATTTCTGAGAAACTTCTTTGTGATCTGTGAATTCGTCTCACAGAGTTACAGCTTTGTTCTCGGGAAGAAATTTGCTAACACTCTTTTTGTTGAATCGGCAACGTGAGATTTGGGAGCCCATCAGGGCCCATGGTGAAAAAGGAAATATCCTCAGATAAAAACTAGAGAGAAGCTTTCAGAGAGATTACTTTCTGATGTGTGACTTCATCACACAGAGTTCCACCGTTTCTTCTTTTAAAAGTTTGCTAATCTTTTATCCTTTGTTCTGCAAATTGATATTTGGGAGCTCACTGAGGGCTATGGTGAAAAAGGAAGTATCCTCAGACGAAAACTGGAAAGAAGCCTTCTGAGAAACTGCATTGCGATGTGTGAATGCAACTCACAGAGTCACACCTTTCTCTTCAGTGTTCAGTGTGCTAACACAATTTTCGTGAAATCTGCAATGGCATAACTCTGAAGGCAATGAAGCTTATGGTGACAACGGAAATATCCTCAGTTGAAAACTAGAAAGAATCTTTCTTAAAAAACTTCTTGGTGATGTGTGAATTCATCTCACAGAGGTACACTTATGTTTCCTGCAAGAGACCATTATCACTGTTTCTGAGGACCCTGAGAAGGACTTCTTTGGATCGCATTGAGGCCTACGCTGATAAAGGAAATATCATCAGTTCAATACGTGAAAGAAGATTTCTGAGAAACTTGTTTGTGATCTGTGAATTCCTCTCACAGAGTTGCAGCTTACTTCTCGGAAGCAGTTTGCTAACACTCTCTTCTTGGAATCTGCAAAGTGAGATTTGGGAGCCCATATGGGTCCATGGTGAAAAAGGAAATATCCTCAGATAATAACTAAAGAGAAGCTTTCTGAGAGATTGCTTTCTGATGTGTGACTTCATCACACAGAGTTCCACCGTTTCGTCTTTTAAAAGTTTGCTAATCTTTTATCCTGTGTTCTGCAAAGTGATATTTGTGAGCTCATTGAGGGCTATGTTGGAAAAGGAAATATCCTCAGATCAAAACTGGAAATAAGACTTCTGAGAAACTGAATGGGCGATGTGTGAATGCAACTCAGAGAGTTACACCTTTCTCTTCAGTGTTCAGTTTGCTGATACAGTTTTCTGGAAATCTGCAATGGGATACTTCTGAACGCAATGAACTTACGGTGACAAAGGAAATATCCTCATTTGAAAACTGGAAAGAAGCTTTCCTAGAACCTCTTGGTGATGTGTGAATCATCTCACAGATTTACCCACTTATGTTTCCTTCACCAGTCCATTATCAATACTTTGAGGAACTGAGAAGGACTTCTTTGGATCGCATTGAGGCCTATGTATAAAGGTAATATCATCAGTTCAAAACGTGAAAGAAGCTTTCTGAGAAACTTCTTTGGATCTGCGATTCCTCTCACAGAGTTACAGCATAGTTCTCAGCAAGCAGTTTGCTAACACTCTTTTCGTGGATCGTAAAGTGAGTTGGGAGCCAATAGGGGCCCATGGTGAAAAAGGAAATATCCTCATATAATAATTAGAGACAAGCTTTTGAGAGATTGCTTTCTGATGTGTGACGTCATCACAAAGAGTTCCACCCTTCCCTTCTTGAAAGTTTTGCTAACTCTGATCTTCTGTTCTTCAAAGTGATATTTGGGAGGTCATTGACGGCTATGGTGAAAAAGGAAATATCCTCAGATGAAAACTGGAAAGAAGCCTTCTGAGAAACTGCATTGCCATGTGTGAATGCAACTCACAGAGTTACATCTTTCTCTCAGTTTCAGTGCTAACACAGTTTTCTGAAATCTGCAATGGGATACTACTGAACGCAATGAAGCTTACGGTGACAAAGGAAATATCCTCAGTGAAAAACCAGAAGAAGCTTTCTAGAAACTTTCGGTGATGTGTGAATTCCTCACAGAGTTACACTTATGTGTCCTGCAACAGTCCGTAATCACGTTTTTGGAAATGAGAAGGACTTCTTTGGATCACATTGATTCCTACGCTGATAAAGGAGAATCATCAGTTTAAACGTGAAAGAAGCTTCTGAGAAAACTTCTTTGTGATCTGTGAATTCTCTCACAGAGTTACAGCTTAGTTCTCAGGAAGCAGTTTGTTAACACTCTTTTCGTGGAATCTAAGTGAGATTTGGGAGCCTAGGGGCCATGGTGAAAAGGAATATCCTCAGATAATAGAGAGAAGCTTTCTGAGAGATTGCTTTCTAATGTGTGACTTCACCACACAGAGTTCCACCCTTCCCTTTGGTACAGTTTGCTAACTCTGTTATCTTGTGTTCGGAAGTGATATTTGGGAGCTTTGAGGGCTACGGGGAAAAGGAAATATCCTCAGATGAAAACTGGATAGAAGCCTTCTGAGAAACTGCATTGCGATGAGTGAATGCAACTCACAGAGTTACACCTTTCTCTTCAGTGTTCAGTGTGCTAACACAGTTTTCTGGAAATCTGCAATGGATACTTCTGAACGCAATGAAGCTTACGGTGACAAAGAAATATCCTCAGGTGAAAACTAAAGAACTTTCTAGAAACAACTTGGTGATGTGTGAATTCATCTCAAGAGTTACACTTATGTTTCCTGCAACAGTCCATTATCACTGTTTTTGAGGAAACTGAGAAGGACTTCTTTGGATCGCATTGAGGCCTACGCTGATAAAAGAAATATCATCAGTTCAAAACGTGAAAGAAGCTTTC